>NC_046379.1:31387149-31472518 GCF_011125445.2 Fundulus heteroclitus | reverse complement strand
GAGCATGACCCCAGCTGTGAGGTCTTTACACGGCTGGTTTTTAGAACTAAATGCTGCTTCTGCCAGATGCCTTTAGGGCTTAATGTTCTGCTAAGAAGGGAGTCGCAAAATGCTTAATCAAAGTCAATATTCAGATTTCTCTTGGACAGCAATACATTTTAATCATTTTTCAGATCTCAGTCTAGAATGATGCTGTGCTGGTTTCCTTTTTCTGCCCCATGTTGTATTTACATGTCCAGCTGTGACGGCTCCTCTTCAGCACAGGATTATCTGTCATAATTACTCTTTGCATAAATAGTCATTACAATGATTCAAAAATAAAATCAAAGAGTTGTATAACAATATAATTCTAAAGTTGTATGTTGCAACTTGTCCTTTTTTATTAAAGTTGGAGAAGCTCAGTCTTAATTCATGTTCAAGTTTTATGTTTTGATTCTACTTTATACTAGTAAATAAAATTAGAAATATCTACTGAAATCAGGCATTAGGGGGTATAGAGGTATGATTTCTGACAGGGCCCTTTTTAAGATGACTCCTTTCTGGTTGGGATTCTCAAAGAATGCCTCCATGGCACATGGAACGTGTTGAATATACTGGTTATGCAATAATCTAATAGTGAATAGTTAAAATGACCAGCCTTGTGTGTGGTGTAAAATCTGACAGAATCCACTCATACTAAGTTCATCTATCCAGATCTGAAGTATTTTGTTTGGAGGGTTAATTAATTGGATGTGTTTTGATTTGATCGCTCTGACACAGTCTGATTGTGAATGATCAGGATCCGTGCTTTTAAACCGTTCACAGCTTTTACACTTCGTCTCCTGTATCCGCTCTAACACTGATTCAGTGAGCTCTTCCTCATAAACACCGCTCAGTTTCTGAGTCAAGCTGTTCTCTTCCTTGAGAGAGTTCTTTCTGGTTGGAGGAAAGCTGCTACAACCATCCCATCAAGCAGTTCACAAAACAAAAATTTAACTGTCCACTAATTAGAATTGCCATAGAAGGAAAAAAAACAATTTTAACTCATAAAAATTCATAAAATACGTGTCTCAACATCAGGATCCAATCATCTTCACTCACATTGTGAGTCACAACAGAAACAATCATCTGATTGCAGGTTCCTAAGTGGGATTATTGAACTAGCTAATAGCAGCTGTAACAGCTGGTTTGGTTTCATGGGGGCGCTGTTTGCTGTAAATAAATGACCTGAGAATGAAAAGAGTTCTCACAATGTTAAGGCTGACCTGCAGCTTTTTATCCCCCCAGGGCTCCTGAGAGTGCTCCACTGAAGAGCAAGATGATCTACGCCAGCTCTAAAGATGCCATCAAAAAGAAGTTTACAGGTGAGGACCTGGTGCAGCCAACAGTGGGTCCTGTTGCAGAACCATACATGGTCTACAGGTCCTATGATTTAATCCTAATTTTAGATTTTAAGAAGTCCTAATTACGTCTGGGCTTTCTAGCTTCCGTTTCGTCCTGATGCATCTCAATAAGCTTTAGAGGTTTTTTCAGGGACCCCCAAGCCATAGCTTCAGGTATGTTGATGACATCTGGGTTAAAATGTCATCATTTATATCAGAAATTCATTAAAAATCGCCAACATGCCCTAGAATATTAATATCAAAATATTTTCTGATGACAGGGTCTATGTTCTGTGTGATTGTCTCCACCTCAGGAATCATCACACCTGACTGGTTAAGAAAAATCTGCTGATCCAAAGCATTTCCATTGTCAGTGAGAATGAAAGTGTCCCTTAGATGATTTCCATGCATGTTATGGAGCTCAGCGCACAGACCGATGGTCATTTACATCTACACGTCACAAAACCACAGGAGTATTCCAGTTTCCACCTGACTCAGGTTCTTTCCATCATTCTGTGACGTAACCTTATTGTGTGAGGCTAAATGTGAAAAAGCTCATGAAAAAACGCGGGGTTTGATCAAACCCAATGCAGTTATATTTCAGTGGATTGGGGGGACTTGTTAGCCTCGTGAGACCATCCTGATCTCGCGAGCTTTCAAGGTTTCACTCGCAGATCAGTCTGGATACTCTCCGTTGAAGAAAATTTGGAGCCGTTCACCAAACGAACGTCCAATCAGCGTTGGCTTTGAGGCGGGTTGAGGTGTGACGCAACGGGAAGCGCGTCAGTTCAGTCTGAACAACATGGCGGCTTCAGCCGATGAAACTAGCGTTAGCGTGGCTATCGAGCAAGTTTTATCGGAATTACAGAGTATTTATTTGCTGAGCTAACGAGCCTTTACCTGCAGCAGCAAGAGTAGCTTGGCTTGTGGTTGTGTTTTCGTCGTCGCTCTGTTACGAGCGACGACGAATCTGATTGGTTCATTTGGCCCGTCTATCACCAACATAGGCCAATCAGCTAACCAGTATTTTCGCCCCTTCCCAAAGTTACTTCAACGGAAGGTTTCCAGATGGATATGCGGAGCAAATCTATCTGGCGGAGTCAGGTAAGGGACTTGTAGGACTGGGGGCACACTTTAACACAACATTCATTCTTGTACATCCCGACGTGTGCGTTAAACATTGCGCTGCAGGTTTTTATGTGTAGACACACTATACACGAAGCCCCTGGTGACTGCCGCCACCTTGTATTTAGCATTTTATTTCTAATAAGATGTTATTTGTATAAGTACTACAGGATACGTTACATTGAAGGTTAAAGGGTTGGGAAATGATTAATCTCAAAATCCTGGTATTTTAATCTGGGTGTTTTGGTTTTTCTATCCACTGTAGTGGTTGGGAGAAAATCTGCCTGCACACATGAAAGAAGAGCCATAAAAGCCTAGAGTATGGCAGAGAGGTTTTATCTTGTTACGCTCCAGTTACTTTAGTCTTTAAAATGTTGTCAGTCTATCACCAGCTTCAGTTTACTATTTAAAGAAAGCTAACTCAGTGAGAAACATCATTCTGGTTCTACAAGGTGTGTTCTTCATTTCTGTTGGAGACCTTTTGTTGAGCCACAGGAAAGTTCTAGTCAGCTTCCTGTTAGTTGTCCTGGCCTTGCTTTGTCTGGGGCTTTACAGCCCATGCATGAATGTTCAGTTAGACAAAGCGCGCTGTGATTGGTCAGACCTGCCCAGCTCAGGTGTGTCTGTTGATTTAGTACAGGTCTGCGTGAATGCTCGGGCGTGGTCCTCTGCACCTGCATTGAATCCAGGAATGTCTTCTCAGGTATCAAGCACGAGTGGCAGGTGAACGGTCTAGATGATATTCAGGACCGCCGGACGCTGGCCGAGAAGCTGGGCGGAAACGTGGTGGTGTCTCTGGAGGGTAAGCCGCTGTGATGCTGCAGCAGCGAGCCGAGCGGAGTCAAGCCAACCGCCGTGCCATCAGGACCGAAGCAACCAACCCCACCCGAACACCGTCACTTCACCCAGAAGCTTGCTCTGTCTATATCCATGTCCTGAAGGTGTTAGCGTCTTTAGGCTTCTTTGTTTATTTTTGTCTTGGTTCTTATTGCTTTCTTTTTTCCTAAACATGAAGGAGATCTCATTAACATGATGATATGCAAACACCTCCCAGTTTGTTGTCTTGTGACTTTTGCTCACATGGCAGAAACAAAACAACACTACCAAACCCCAGGAAGGTTTTCTTTCTCTCTCTCTCTCTCTCTCACACAGCCAGAGTTTTGCCAAAAAGTTGATATGAAGGAAGCAGCCACTGTTGTGGGGCGAAAGCGCCACGAAGCACTGCCTCCTGCTGTACACGGGTTGCACTCATCAAGCTTTTTACATGAATATTTATTATTGTAATCTTTTGTTTCCTCTCCATTCAACCGGGCAGACACATTGTTAGTCTATGCATAAGATTATTGTCCAGCACTTTTTGTTTAAACACTACAGGTTGAAAGTGAAGTTCCTGACGTTAAATTACTTTTGTTTCCAAGTGAAGATTTGTTTACCTCAGTTCTCATTCTCGTTTGGCTGACCATCATTAGCTGTTTGCTTGTCGCCTTATTTCAGTTTGAATGTAACCGTCACACCAGAGTTGGAGTGCACTTTTGTTTTGTTAAGAACGCACTACAGGAAGCAGGTTTGCCACCCCCACTCCTCCCCCAGCAGTGAGAGATGACCCCCCACAACATCATCATCATCTGGAGCCTTAAAGTGAAACATTGTTTCTGAGATCACAGGAAGCCACTTTGCAATAAAAGCCTGTGGCAGACAAAGTGTCTCTTGCTGTCTTTTCATTTTTTTATTTATTTTTTCTTAATCACCAAAGTGAATAAATTAAGTGTCTTTAAATCTTCATGGTTACTTCCTAACTTGCAATTTAAAGCTAGGCACGCAAAGAAAAAAACAAACAAAAAAGTGGCCGGATGGGTTAAATTCACGGCTCTAGTAACGTCATCTTGAAGAGTCACGAATCTGTCACCAGAGTGAAATTTCCTTTGAGACAGACACTGACGTAGGATATACACAGGTAACAAAACACAGACTTAGTACTTACATTTCTTTCTTTTTTTTCTAAAGTGCAAAAAAGTTTTTATTATTGGGGCCTAAAATGAGTCCAAGAATTCTGAAATGTCCTTTGGTGAATATGAATTACTGTTACGTTGCTTTGTTTATTTTGAGGTGGAAAAATTATGATTATTTGGATACATCTACAAGTAATATAATGCAGAAAATTTTTTATATTTACAGAAATGTTTTCAATGATAAATGTAAATGGAAGTCACAAAATATATAAATATATACTATTCTACATGATGGTAGCCTGAATGGTCCAGGCTGGTACGTAAAAGCAGAGAAAAAGAGGCACTGATCTGTGGCAGCGTGCTTCAAAGTTCACCAATTTGCACCGTGATCCAGGGACCAGTTTACCTTTCAACACTTCTCCCAAAACTTAACACAGGAGCTACTCCTCTCGGTTTTTCCACCTTTTTTCCCATTTTATCTCAGTCATTCTGCCAAATCCAACCTCTTCATATAAGCAGCCAATCAGTGAAATGTTGACAGGTGTGTGTGCATTAACAACAAATAGGTCAAATGGCAAAGTGACCAGTATTGCGTAAACATAAAATCAAAATGAGCATGTTAAGGTGTGTTCAGACATTTTCATGCTGTGACAATTATTTAATTTAGCTAAATTTCATCATGACGCATTTCTTAATCCAGGGTTTTTTCTGAGAATACAGAATCTGGGAATACGGGCGCTGGTCTGTACCCTAGTGGAGATCTGCATCTCCATAAAGCTTGCCAGGATTTACATGATGCAAGCATTGGAATCTGAAGTCAAATTCCTTGTTCCTACCCACAAACTTGGCGTATAAAGTTGGTAATGATTCAGAAGGAAGCATGAAATGCTGTAAAATGTCCTGCTGGATGGCTGTGAGACTGTGGACCTCAGAAAGCCCAGCAGACTAACACCCTTAACATGGCACCTACATCATCACTGGCCTTGGCAGCTTTACAGTGGACCTCAAGTAACATGCTTTGTATGTCTCCCCTTTCTTCCTCCAAACTCTGAGACATTGATTTCCAACAGAAAAACAATATTTATGTTCATCTGAAAAGAGCAATTGGGACCAAGAATCAGGTTAATTTTCTTTGAAGCCAAGTTACAACAGTTCTAATCTCCCTTGTTCAGGAGTAGCTTGACCTATCACACCTTTTCTCAACTTTCTAAAAACATGCTGCATCTTAAAGACAATTCCGAATATGAATGAGTAAAATAAGGTATGGTAATGGGCTCCATTATTCAAGGACATTTTTAAATAGAGCTTCTGCTCCTCCAAATCAAAAGCAGAATGCTGAGGTGGTTCAGGCGTCTGATCAGGATGACTCCTCCGTTCCACTTTGGAGGTTTTCTCGGTGCGTCCTGTTCATAGAAGACAGAGGGAAGCCCTGTAGGTGGGCTCTAACATACTAGAAATACTAAAGACCCCAGCTGGTGAGTGGCACTTGGTGGAGGGATCTGGGTTTCCTTCCTAGAAATATTACTCTCACACCCAATTCTGGGTAGGATGGATGAATAATTACTATAGTGTTGCTAAATTTTCCTAAGATCGTGTCTTACAAGCCAGAACTGATCGAAGGTTACTCTTCAAGACCGATCGAGCTTGAACTTGGGCACCAAATGGGCTTCTCTGCGTGGTTTTTCACGCCACACTCATCATTATACATGTTCAAAACATTTTTTAGGCCTACATCCTGTAATGCAGAATTTTTCATGGATTAAACTGATATACATTTCTTATGATGTGTTTTATAGTTTGGGAATTCTGAGTCCAAATGCGTTGATCTATGTAACAGCATCACATTTTAAGTACAATACCATAAAAGGTAAATAGAAGTTTGTGTAAATATTAACATAGACATTTTAAGAAACAATGATTAATGGACTTTAAGCATGGTATTGATTTGGGTACTCTGACTTTAAAGTGGTCATCAAATTGACAGCCTGAAGGAAGGAAATGTTTCTGAGGTGTGTCCAGGATGTGTGGGGGTCTGTGCATGTTTTTCTGACCCTGGACCTGTACAGATGGAGGAATATAGGACACACTGAATGAAGGAAATGTACCAACAGCTCCTGCAGGAGGTTGTAGGCCTACTTCTTTAATTGCCACAGGAAGTCCATTCTCTGCTGGGCCTTCTTCCAAACATGGTTTATATGTGAGGACCATCTCAGGTCCCAGGAAAGGTGATTCACAGTAGACAGTGTTCTTGAGGATGATGGGGGATGGCAGTGTAGGGGAAGTTCTCTGGAAGTCCATCATCATTTTCACTGTGTTGAGCGGGTCAAGCTCCAGGTCATTCTGATGACACCAGTGGACCAGCCAATCAGCTTCCTGTCTATGCAGACTCGCCACAGTCCTGGATCATCAAACTTAAGAAGTTTCACAGACGGGTTTGCTGATGTGCATATGTATACACGGAGAAGAAGAGCACTGCTACCCCCCAACCTACCCTTGGGGGGCACCAGTGCTGATGGTTCTTGTGGAGGAGAAGATGTTCCCCAGTCTCACCTGCTGCTGCCATTCAGTCAGGAAGCCTGTGATCCACTTACAGGTGGATGCTGGCACTGTGAGCTGGGTGAGCTACAGATACAGGATGTCAGGGTTGATGGTGTTGAAGGCCTAGCTGAAGTCCACAATCAGTCCTGGTGAAGGTTCCTGGCAATGACGCCACCAGTGGTCAACCCACTCGCCAGTGTAAATAGTAGTAGCATCAGTTTAGCATTTCATCCCATTATGCACAGCCAGCAAGGCAGTCGCTATTCTTGACCTTCTATCACGCCTTTATTTGTATCTGCCAGTATCTACTTTCCTTCTAGTAATTGTTTTGTTTTTCAATTAATGTACACCTTATTCCTAATATAATTACACAATAAAAAGGAATTGTTGTTCAACTCAAAATATTAACTGTACTGTTATTGGTCTATGCACATTAGATCATTAGTAACATTAAAAATCAAACAATAAACCAAAAGATATTAGTAGGTGTTTACTTAAGTCTTTATGATAGTTTTCTACAGGCAGCTTTACTACAACAGTAGAATAAAATCCTGAAATTACGGCTTTTAGTTTCAGTGCCACCCCAAGAATTTAAGTGGCCCCATCTGGCCACCCCTATGAAACATTTCTGGAGGCCCCACTGGTTCCTAGGTGGTCAAAGTGATGCAGGAGGAAGTGTAGATCCAGACTGACTGCATCAGCTGCTGACCTGTTTGCCTGGTAAGCGAACTGCAGAGGGTCCAGCATGGGGCTAGTGATTCCTTCAGATGCTTCAACACCAGTCTCTCAAAGGATTTCATGACCACTGTTGTTGGGAATACAGGCCTGTAGTCATTTAATCCTGTGATGGAGCATTTATTGGAGACTGGGATGATGGTGGACTGTTTGAAGCAGACAGTTCCAGAGACCCCTTGAAGATCCAAATGAAGATAGGTGTACAATTACATCCAAGCTCCACTAGGAACAAGCGACTGATCACGCCTCACAGGGCTTGTTTGCATGCTTCCCTGGGTTTGGTTGGAACCTAGACCATAAACGTATAAATTTAAAAGAGTATTCCTGATCAGTCCCATTGAGAGATGTTCTCAGTTTGGACTTTGGACTTTCTAATGATTACTGTCTTCAATATGTTTACCATCAGGAGAGACGTTTAATGACAATAATTTGAACACCGGGTTAAATGTATAATTTGGGTGGAGTTCATGTGGGACAAGGTAAGGGTGAGGATGGTATTTAAGATGTAATAGTTTTTCATTTTCTGTAAATAAGTAGAAATGTTTTGGTCAATAATGCTTTGTCATTAAAAGAGTTGAACACACTGTTCCATGCTTTATTGAAACTAATACCTTGGAAATTGCTTATATTCTCTGTGGAACTGGATGTCTTCCTGGGATGTGAAATCACTATATATGTTTCCCAGGCAGCATCACCAAAAGATGGTTGTAATTAGCAGAGTGATCATAATCTCCAGTGGAACTGCCATTGAAGCCGTTTTAAACACAATTACAAGTATTGTGGGGGAAAAAACTCCGATCCTGTGACAGGACTATAGGTGGTTTGCTTGTCTGGAGTGAGGTTTGACTAGGCAGAATGAAAACGTGAGTAAAACAGGAAAAACTTGAGTCGCTCTCCAAGAGTGAGAGTTTCCGCTCAGCTTTTACGTTTTTATTGAAATATCAGTAATGAGCTATCCAACGTTGGGATCCCAACCAGTGATGAAAAGAATAAAAATAATAATAATAATAATAAAAAACCGAATATCAACGTAAGCCTATTTATGTGAAAAAAATATTCCACAGTAGAGTTGGCTATTATTTAATAATTATTATTAATTACTTGAAATAATTAATAAATAAGCTGCTTGAAAATGTCGTTAAGGCCCTCTTCAAACTCCTTCATTAAATCGGGCTTCTGGTCTTAAAATAATAAAATCAAAAAGCAATCTTTTGTGTAAGTTATAGCGTTTAAGATGTCACTTTTCCTCTTTTAAAAAAATAACCGACTCGTACGCTTAACGTTTCCATGATTGTTTTTCCTCTCACGAGATTTGCCAAAGTGTGTCCACTTCCTGGCACTAGCCGCTCGCAGCCATGATGGTGGGTTTCTCCTTCCCCTCGCCCTCTCTCTGCTTTTCGGGTTGTTCTTCAGCCTCGCGGTGGCCCACGCCGTGACACCAACTCGCAGTGATTACTTTCAGCTCGGGCTGCGGTTAAAATAACAGTGTGTTTGTTTGTGTCTCTGCAGCAGGAAGGGCTGGACGACGGACCCGACTTCCTCTCCGAGGAGGACCGGGGAGTGAGTGCCCTCCTTCTGCCTGTCTGTCTTTGTACCTGTGCATCTGTTCACCTGCCCAACCATGCGAGCCTTTGTGCCCCTTTGCTAGCGGGGGTTATTTGTTCAGTCCAGCTGAATCACGGAGTTTTAACCAATGCATTTTTAGCTTGGCTAGCCGTCCCGGCTAACGTTAGCTTCAGGCTAACTGGTCTGTCAGTGGTGGTCAGACTGGTAACCGCTGCCGAGTCAAAATAAACACATGGGGGCTGGCGGGCCTCTCGCCTTGCATGCTAGCACAGCTAAAGAGAAAACTAAATATCTCCACGGTGTTCAGCCCTTTCCCCTTTAGTTGGAGCTGACAATCCGTTTGTGCAGTCCTGCTTCGCAATCGGGCTGTCACATGACTCGACTTGACACACCTCTCCTCTTTGTGTCTTGTTACCTAAAAGAACACGGTAATATGCTGCCGCGGTTTGCGCTTTCACGTCAAACACGGTTGTAGATTTACATCAGGAATGTTGACTCCCGTGGGAACGGAAGTAGATCTACGTACGTGGGGTTGGCCGCTGTCCTGTCTGAGCCTTCTCTGCAGTGTTGTTGTTAGTGAGACCCAAAACCAAAGGAAAATGCTTGATTTTCAACAATACAACACGTTGCATTTGTTTAAATCAACTATTCTTTAAAAAGTGTAAGATTTTGTTACAATAACTGTGAATTAATTGACTTATATTAGTGTTCATAGTCCTTTTGATTAGACTAGAAAGTCAAGTTGATTACTGTTGTTGGGCAACAAGAGGTTTGGTTCGGCTATGAATAACAGTAGGTGGCCAAGGCAATTTAAAACAAAGTTAATCATTAACCATCAATAACCAAGTTGGGGTACCACCTGATTATCAGGAATCAATAATCAAACGTCTGTCTGGTCTGTCTTTCAAATAGCAACTACAGCATTAATACTTCTCTACAAAATACAAGAATTTATTAACAAAATACAACATCCAGTTAAATTTCTTTAGTCAAACTCTTTAACAAAGCTTGTAACCTCCAACTAAACTAAGTAAATGTGAAACAAAGACAGAAGGCCCATAAACTATGGGGGTAATAAAAGACAACACGTGAGATTAAGCTGAAACATCAATCAGCAGTACATTACAGTGATATCAGTGAACATGTGTCTGAACCTCTTTTTTTTCTCCCCCTGACAGATACTTATAATTTACATTTCTCGTTTGTTTTCTTGTTTTTATTTGGAGCCTTACAACAAAATATCAGTCAAATGTTCACTGTGAATGTGTAGTCGGATGACAATATAAGGTCAGTCTATGTGCTGATGAATTGGGAGTACGCCTAATTAGCTTTGAAAGCTACCAGAGAACAACAGTTGCTAGGTGGTGCTCAAACAACCAGCTCACAATGCAAAGGAGAAGGGAAAATACATTACTGTAATAAAATAATAAAATCGCTTGCTGAATTAGAAATACATAACATTTTGGGCAATTGATGCTAAATGTAATGTTAACTGGCTATCTGAGTGACTGAACTGGGTGTAGGACTACCAAGGTGGTGGCCTGCTACGGCCGATAGCGAGCTGTGTGTTTAACACAGCAGTGCTAATGGTGGCTACCGTCTCAGATTAGGCCGAGCTTTTAGCAGCTTGGTTAATGGAGACACAATTTAGCACACTTATACGGACTATGCGGGTGTATCTTATGTCTGTTGTTGAGACGAGAGGAAACCAAAACGGAGCAAGCTAACGTTACCGGACCATCTGCGTTTAAACATTGAAATAAAGTTTGTTGCAACTTTAAAGCAATTCTCAAAACAAGTTTTGCAGCATTAGGTTCAGCGACCTAGTTCACTCCAACATTTAGGCGTCAGAAGGAAAGCAAGTGACCCTTAAATAAACAGTGAATTAGTTTTATCCTGAACCAGCCCAGCCCTCTTACTGTGAAGCGTTCTGATGAACAGGAGGGCACGTTGAGGTCAGCAGGTCTGAACAGAAGAACAGAGAAGAAGAGGCGACCACTCTGGGTCTGGCTCAGTGTCAGGCGCGTGGAGCTGTGCTTTTAAACCCCTTCTTCAGGGCTGTGGAAGGAAAACCGCTGTGTAATTAGACGACCTAGCTTCTTGGAGAATCTTCGGGTCAGATTGTTCTTGTTTTTTTTTTTGCAGGCGCTCAGGCGGTTTCAGGAAGTAAAGCATTATTTTTGGCCAGGTTACAGTAACTGAATACACAGATGGCAGATGGTGCTTTACTCTGGATCCCAGGTGTCTATCTTTTTCTTGGCCGGCAAGATCACAGTGTTCGTGCGTCTTTCCTCACCAGGGCGGCCTGTGGAGAGCTGCAGGTAGAGGAAAAGAAATGCTGCTGTGAGGAGAGTTTTATAGCTCTATGACATCACAGGATTCCAGCTACGAGGAGCTGCTTCCTCCTGGGAACTTTGCATGAGCATGGGTTGATGCCGGGCATTCTGGGAGCTTTGCTGTCTGTGTGCAGCTCAGTCGTTCTTCATCCAGGGGTGGGCCCAACACGACCAAATATTTGCACTATTAAAATTAGCAGCAGAGAATTCTCTGCCTGGAAAACATGTTTCTGCTTAGAATGTTTTTTTTTCCTATTTAAGTAATCCACTTAAATCCTGAAAAGGCAAAAGATGGCAGGTTGGTTTAATAATAGCCCCAGCAGGCATAGATGTCCAGTTTGATGCAGGGGGATCATAGAACTTTGCATTTCAGCCTCCTTTGTGTTGATCTCTGCAAGTGGTGGATTGTTTGGTATATGCTTTGTGTTGTCCTGTAGCCGCGAGCGGTCAATGTGGATCTGGAGATGGACGCTACACTACAGGTGGACATCTCTGACGCTCTGAGTGAGAGGGACAAGGTGAAGTTCACTGTCCACACCAAGGTGAGACACGCTTCAGTTTATCCACGCTCATCATCACTTCCCTACAGTGGTCCCTTGGTCCTGTCTGGAGGTTGAAGTCGTATGCTTCATGTTTCCACAGAGTACGCTCCCCAACTTTAAACAGAATGAGTTCTCTGTGGTCCGACAACATGAAGAGTTCATCTGGCTGCATGACTCGTTCGTCGAAAACGAAGAGTACGCAGGATACATCGTAAGAACCACAAACATTCAAACTAAGGCGCTGGCTTTGTTCAAGAAGTGAATTTATTGTCCTTTATCCTGACTGAAAGAGCCAGTTGAGTGAAATTGGTCATGTGAGCGGTTTTAGCATTCTTGCATTAATTATTGAGCGGTTTTCCAGCTTCTGGGGGTTTGCTTATATTCTGTTTCTGAAGTGTCAGTGTCCTTGTGTTCTACAAGGTTCTACTCAGTTTGGCACATTTAATACAGATATTCTATTAAATACATGAAAACAGTCTGCACAGGGTTGTTTTACTCTATTGTCTGTGGTGAAAAACATAAGACATTTATTTCATTTTAAAAAGTGTTTGTTTTTAAGCAGTCTGCTAAGAACTGTCTAACATTGATAAAACTTTCCTGTTTAACTTCATTTTTTTCTATACATAAAAAAAAAAAAAAAATCTCATCAAGAATATAATCCGGTAGATTGAAGTCTTTATGGATGATGGATGTGTCTGTTCGGCATGACCAGATGTTTAGTTTTGTGGCTTTGGGATATTTTTTTTATTCTACCTTTTATATCATTAAATCTACAAGGACCATTTATATGAATTCAAAAGTTAAAGAGAACGCATGTTCGCCTGAAACATGCATACGTCACTTTCCACACAAAAGTTGGGATATGTAAGAAAATGTGTGGTCCTCACGGCAGCTCTGACCCAGGCGTACGCTCATTTTGGAGACGGGGGGGGGGGGGGGGGGGGGGGGAATTGGTGACCCAGATGGTGAAGTGGTGAATTGTAGCCAAACTGCATGACGATTCCTCTCAGACGTCCAATTTCACTCCATATCAGGCTTTAATCATAGATCGACTTCATCATAAACATTCAAATCTCCAGTGTTATTCATGCTTGCACTGATGGCTACAGCACAACTACACATAAGCATCCTTCAAAGAATGCACATAAGCCGTCAGAAATCTGAAATAAAAGTCAGCATAACATTTTATCTGGGTTTTCTATCATCACATTCCTCTCCCTGATGATCACCAGGCTGACATGTTCCACAGATTAAGAGATTAATGTAAAAATGTGTGCGGCAATTACTGTAACTGCCGTAAACAGTCAAATACGCTCATGCTTAATGCTGGAAGACTTTGCAAGTATTAGAAGGAGACATGGTTTCAGGAATCAATATTTCCTTGCCAAGGATGATGACTGGCCACGATGGCGCTTTAGACTCCGAGCATTGCTATAACCTAAAAAGTGGCTACACCTCCCTCCCAGGTGCTCAAAGGCTGCTCTCCAACCCCACAGCGCAGGAGGCGTGCATTTTTTTTGGGGGGGGGTGTCTTTATCATCGTAGGCAGTGTTTCCCGCAGGAATTTGCTTATGCGAGGCGGATCGACTCGCGGACCGGGGGGGGGTTGTACGACATGTTTTCCGCGGACAGACTCGCGGAGCGGGGGGTATCCATGTGTTTTTTCCCTGCCATTCACGCACGCGCGAAAGCAGCAACAACAACAAATCGCGTGTTAACGTCACTTTTTTTTTTTTTTTTTTTTTTTTTTTTTTGGAATGTTGGCGTGGCGGAACGTTCAGTTACAGCTGTGATCTATAAAGGGAAATTGTGTGCTGCTGTGCGTGCGCATGGTTTTACAAATCCGATTACAATTTTAGTGTATGTCGCTCTTTATTTGGGCATACGTACACTTTTAGTATGGATTCCATGTAATGTTTTATAAATGAGCCCCCAGGTCTCTGTTGTCAACACCAGAGATTTCAAAGTAAACACTCCCCCTTCTTTCTATGCATGACAGATCAACAACCCTTTGTTAATCAGTGTCTCTGAGGAAGTCTGACCCCCAGCATGTAACCTGCTGTGCACATATGACATGCTGGTCTCTAATGTCACAGGGTTTTACAGACACAGATAAAGGCCCAGTTCCACTGGCCCGCCTGTGTTGGCCAGTCCGGCTCGGCTCCTCACCACTTGGATTATTTTCACCCGTTTTAGTGATTCCACCGGCCTAGGAAGGCCTGGAAGAGGGAAATGCCTCCTGGGCGTCACTTTAGCCCCCCAATTACAATTAAATTAAATATAAATGAACATTATTTCAGCAATTCTAAATTTCAGTGTAAGTGTACCGTACTTGATATTTCTCATTCTTATTTATATTGACACTTGTCATATTTTGGAACAGGAAGATTATTCTGTTTACAAGCAAAACTTCCATAAACGGTAATAAATCACAGTAAAACATTAACACTAAGTAGTTAAAAGAAATGTTAAAATCATTAGAAAAACGATTAAATTTAGCAGAAAAACCAGTAATTAATTACCTTAACGACTGCTATTACACTTGAATGTCTTGAGCATCAGTGTTAGGCCGGAGACGTTACTCCAGGTTTAGCTTTTGGTTTATTTGCTCATTGGTAAGCAAAACTACAGTACTAAGTAGATTTATGGCAGATGAATAATCTGATTGGTGAAAGCGGAACGTTATGCACCCAGCGAGTGATTTGGTAATGTTTCTTTGGCCTTTCAGGGATTCCTGTTTTAGTATTGGACCGGTGGTGGTTCCAGACCAATGATTGGCTGGGCTACTTTTGCAATATGTTGGACTATTTCTAGTCTTTGGTGGAGCAGTGATACAAGGCTCAACATACACACTTAAAGAACTCGTGTTTATTGAGTTATTGCAGTTAATAAATGTAGTTACATATGTTGTATGTTTTTGCTTCTATAATTTTTCACCCTAAAAGTTTAACATGATCAGATCAACATATTTTATCCAGTCCTGGTTCTCTTTATAGAAAATGTTTTATTGGTGTGGGAGTCATTTTGCTAACACAAATATGACCTAAATATAGTTGTATAACACCGGAGGACAGTTCACTGACACAAAGAACACCCAGTTTCACTAAATGTATTAAAAGCAGAACTATTTATCAGTCTCTCTCTCTTGTGTCTTAGATCCCCCCAGCCCCTCCCAGACCTGACTTTGATGCATCCAGAGAGAAGCTGCAGAAACTGGGGGAAGGAGAAGGGTCCATGACCAAGGAGGAGTTTACCAAGATGAAACAGGAGCTGGAGGCGTAAGTCAGACACCTTCTCTGCAGGCTGTAATCTGACATGTAGAAGAACACATCTGACTGTGGCGTGTTTTCATTCAGAGAGTACCTGGCCATCTTTAAGAAGACTGTTGCCATGCATGAGGTCTTCCTTTGCCGTGTGGCTGCTCACCCCATCCTCAGGAAGGACCTGAACTTCCACGTCTTCTTGGAATACAACCAGGATGTGAGTGTCTGGCACAGATAATCCTAACGACAGCTTTACTCATCAGTAAGCCTCGTGTAAGGAGGTTTATACTCAGCTCAGAGTAATCAGTCATTGGCTAAACTAAAAGGATTTAAATAATACCTCTTTAAATGTTTAATTATTATATAGATAATAAAAAATTGGCAAAATGGCAAACAAAGCAAAGCCAAATGATCACAAAATTGTTATTAGAGTTATGGCTGGATTCAAATCTCTGATTTTATAAAGCTTGTTTCTTGTCATAGTGTTTAAAGCTGATTCCAACTCCTTGAGAGCTGTAGTCAACAGCGTTCAAATGATTTCTTCTTACCTTCCTCTGTGATTTATCATTAAAAATTTATAATAGGGTGACCACTCACAGAGGTGACTCACCACTGCTGTGTGAGAGGAGTCTCTGTAAAACAGGGTTTACTCATTTGAAGATAAAATAATTTGAAGTTAACATTTTAAACGGTCTTTGGCACCTTATTGGTGTTTAGAATAATTAAAGGTATACTAAGTAACATTTTCACCTTATATCCTCTTCTAAGTCCCTGTGATAGTAACCCAAGTGTTTATGAGTCGATTGAGGGGTCTATCATCACCCCCTAGTGTCTCTGGCAGAAAAAACACTCTTGCAAGTTTCCATGCCTCCGACCCGGAGAACCTTTTGGATGATTTATATATCAGTGTACATGTAGAGATGGTTTATGCGTAGACTAGATGTGTATGTGCCTTTGCCCATTCCACAAAATATTCTGGATCCTTGGATGAGTTGATGATCCGTGCAGATGGCATATTTAAAATGAGCGAACCTGCAGTAGTAAGAAACGGCTGTGGTCCTGTGGGTCTTTTATTAAAACAACACTAGCAGGCTGAAAAATCTGAACTTTTCCCCAGACCTTGCAGAAAACCTTCTTCAGTTCTATCCAGAACATCTTATTAATAGGTGAGAAGCAGAGAGAGCACATGGTTAATAAAGACAGTGAAGACCCTCCTCCAAAGTCATTGTTTTTATATGTTCCCCCCTTTTGGTGCTTTGTTGGCATCAGCGTGTTCACTCGTATAAGGAGGAACAATTTGTAAAAACTGAAATAGGACAAATCAAGAATAGCTGAAGAAATCACTGCCTATACAGTGTTTAATGTGTATGATCAGCGATCTATTGTCTCTGACAGCTGAGTGTCCGGGGAAAGAACAAGAAGGAGAAACTGGAGGATTTCTTTAAGAATGTTGTGAAGTCGGCTGATGGTGTTCTAGTGGCTGGAGTCAAGGTAAAAAAGCACACAAAGCAGAACTTGTACTTCCTGGCTGCCTTCTATGATCTCAAATGTTTTATTTTTATTTCTTCTGTTTCTCTTTAGGATGTGGATGATTTCTTTGAGCATGAAAAGACATTTCTATTAGAATATCACAACAGAGTCAAAGACGCGTCGGCCAAATGTGACAGAATGATCCGCTCGCATAAAAGTAAGGTTGAAGCATTTTTTCATTTCTAAGCTTTATAGATGTTAATGAATGGTTCACGATTACATATCACCCTTTTGACCTCACCTGGGTTCTGGTGATTCCTTAGTGCTTCACTGTCACTGATAAACTGATGCAGAGCTCTTTCTTCTCCTCTAAGCCCTTTCCAGTGCTTAACTGGTGCTAGTGCTTAGTAAGCCCGGCTTCTTCATGTTTCCACTGAGACGAACCTGGAAGCTAACCCGAGCTAAAACTAACATGGTTATATTAAAGCATTTTTTTAGAAGGGATACTAGTATAAGTAATATTTGGTCTGTATATACTAGAAATGCTGTCTGATTAGTATTTCTACTTGTTTAGATGCTGCTGACGACATGAACAGAATCGCCTCATCTCTGTACACATTAGGAACACAGGACTCCACAGACCTCTGCAAGTATGGACAAAACTCATTTTGAAAAAGGATCAAAAAGCCCATTCAATTATCTGCCAGGGTTTTTGTATTCAGTTTACAATATACAACAAGTATGCTAAAGAAATAGAACTTTTCTGAGAAGCTTTTTATTGTTCCTTAAAGGTGCATTGCACAAGTCTAAAGGTTAAATATTACTTATTGTCTGTCCCATACCTGCCCTTACAATTGTCCAGTGTGTAAAATGAGTTAGGTCTAGTCCACACGTAGCAGGGTGTTTAAAAACCGAATATCACCCCTCCACTGTTTTCAAAAATGATACCATACACACGGGAGTTTTTTTTAGAAAAGTTTTCATCCACACCACCCCACAGAATATAAAGTTAATAAAACTCAAGACAATGTCGATTGGGAATTGTGGCGATGAACGGCATTATGCCTCCAGCTGATCTCCAAGCGCTCTTTCTCCTCTGCCCTTCACTGTATTGAAGCAGTTGGGTTTGTAAATAAATACAAACAAAAAGTGTCTGAAGCGATGTAAAAACCAGCACCTCTCTGATGAAATTCGTTTTTAACTCCACTGTATGGCCAAGTGTATAAATAATGGCCACACGTGTGACGCGGCGCAGCAATATTCGTTGCAGAGCGTGATGCGCAGGACATTAATATCAGTTTCTTCACGTATAAATCTCCACTTTGGCTGGAGTTTTTAGGATCATTCATTTTAAGGAATGTATAACGCCTTTATGTGTGGCTGAAAGGCACACCGCGTATAAATGTCTTGTTTTTCCCAGCTATCCTGGTGCGTGTGGACTAGGCCTTATCCTCTATTTGCTGAAGCTGTCTCTATAGGCTCCATTAGTTCATGAGAGAGTGATTTGTGCCAAATTCTCAGTGTGCACGCACACAACATTGGTGTAATTTCAACTCTGAAACTTGCGCTATGCTCCTTTTAAGATAAATGCTTTTGACAACATGCCCTGTTAAGTCAAACAGCCATTTCTCCAGTTGTACACTTAGTATTTTTGTTCTACATTTTCTTCCTCCTGTGGCTTGAAGAGCCTGGAGAAAACAAAAACATGTAATCCTTTAAAGGGGACCTATTATGCTTTCTTTTAAACATTTAAGATAGGTTTATGGGCAATACAAACAGTTTCATTACATTTTTTGCACACAATCATTCTCGGATAATGAAATTTCACCTCCCCAGATTCACCTATTTTGAGCTCATTTCAGGATGAGCTGTTTTTAATGTAGTTGGCCACACCCCCAACCCATTGGTTAAACTCGTACTTTATACACATGAAAACAGCTGCAAACAGATGCACAGTGGTACAACAGTACATCTTTGACCCTGAGTCAGACCCAAAAGATGAAGAAGTGGAGCCTCCTGCACTGCTGTAGCAAGCAGATTATAAATGGTACGCTTCTAAATGGACACAGGGCTATCAGTAGCCTAGTGTTAGCGTTAGTTTGAAATGACAAATCATTTTCATGGCCAGCAGCCGCTGTACAGAGCATACAGCTGTAAAACCAGCTGATGAAGTGGGCGGAGCTCTGCTTGGGTTGCTAGGTGACGAGCTGGGCTTGGCTGGGGTTGCTAAGTGATGGGCAGTGCCCGCTGATTGGGGTTGAGTAATCGGGAGGTTTTTGAAACGATTTGTTTTCCAGATTCCAACATTTACTTATTGTGAAAAATAGCTTTTTTTAGCGCTTGGACTGTTTCCAGAAGCAGTAGAGAGCTGGATGGAAGTACGAAAAATGTGCAAAAAGGGAATTTTGTGCAATAGGTCCCTTTTTAAGTTAAGCGGTTTTAATGAAATCACAGACACACACATCCACATCTAGGTGATTCTTCAACATTTCTTGTCACTAAAGAAAAAAAATGGACATTTGGATGGAATGTGGAAGATTATCTTTATTCCACAATGAAATCATGCCTTGATTTACCTTCACATTTATATTCTTCATATCCCTCTGTTTTCTGTTTTTTTTCTTTTCTTTAAGGTTTTTCCTGAAGGTATCGGAACTGTTTGAGAAAACTAGAGTAAGTGTTTCCTCATGTCTTTTCATGTCTGACCAGGTTTAGATGTAGTGCTAACCTGTTTCTTTTCCTGTGGACAATTGGACAGGGTGAGATTTAGCAATGAACCCTCGCTGGTTATACTGAAAAATATTGAAGTCAAGTCAATTCAAGTAGGAGTTTCCAGTAGAACATGCCCTTGTTCCCCTGATTTTAGAAAATTTAGAATGTCCTAAGCATGGTGTTGGCATTGCTAGCTGATGACCAGAGTGACACCTAAGTTTCTATCTCCCTTTGATGGATCAGGAGACAGGGATGCTGTCTTGATGCCGATAATGAGGTGTATGGCCAGTCTGGCTGGAAGGACACGCAGTTCAGGTTTAGAGAGGTTTACTTGGAGAAGATTGGTGCTGAGACCGTTGAATGTCTCAATAGAATGAAACTCATTAACATTTGGAATCAGATCCGGTTTTGTTCACCTCATTACTTCGGTTGAATCGTGTGACAGTCTGCCTTGTAATACCATGTAAATCCAAACTAAACTAGCTAGATTTTTATTGACAGATTTGAGCTTTTGTATTAATGGTAACAAATATTTCTATATTTAACCCTCTGAGTGAGGTTCAGGTTTTCAAAAACTGGTAAGTTTTTGAGAAGAGTTTGAAACGGGTTAGACAAACGGGTTGTCCTAGCATTGCAATTGGCTGAGCTCTAAGTGGTGTTGTTAGAGACCTGAGACTGAGAGGAGAGGGCAGAGTAAATGACAGCAGATAGAGAATAAAAGAGTCAATACGGCAAAAGCACACACAATGTCTGTATCTTTGGCCTCGCCCCATCTATGGCATTGTGGGCCAAGTGGATATCCCTACTCTAGCCGAGATTTTGCATCTGCAGATGACCATAGACACACAGTGTTGCCAGATTTTTCAGGTTTCGCCCCAACTGGGCTTCTTTTAAACACAGGCTGGAAAAAAGTAACTTTATGTGGGTTGTTCAAATTTGTCTACTCTTCACAACATTTGGCAGGTTTGTAGGAAGTATTTTGTAAGGAATTTTAACAAAATAGCTATCTCTTTTGTGTGGCAGAAGTGTGCATTTAAATAAAATGTTTGCATTCATTTTATTGGTTAATCTATTTTGAAACTGACAAACGTGACATCAATTAATTGTCACTATGAAAGGGTGAAACGCTTCAAATAGGGATAAAACTTCAATTAATCAACTGCAAAATGTATGTAAAAGAGAATTGTTAGGTTGATTTATACTCTGAGACAGAAAATTTGATATTAAGTTGGATTTACAACTCATTGTTGGAGACTATTGATAACATTTTTGCGGTTGATTTGACATGATTGCCGTCTGCCTCCTGTTTGAGCTGATACAGGGAGGCTGATCTGGGGCTGCTGCTCTCTGTCTGCTCTGTCTGTCCTAAATTTGCCAATAACACATACAAAAATGGTAATTTGTTTCTAGTCACTTTTTTGAAGAAGAAAAAAGTCGCTAGATGGTTTGAAAAGTGCAACAGTGCTCTCTATGGAGGCAGAAGATGGAGGGAGCTGTTTTTTGGTTTTAAAGATGGAGCTGCTTTTATACCCCACAGCAACAGAGCTACTGTTATCACAGTCTCTGAATTATGTCACGGCCACCAAAAGTTATGTTAATTCTTAATTCAATGCAATCACCACCGTTTAACCCTAGGAGGGCCCACACTGACGATTTTAGACACAGAAGCAGAATTTCAACAAATATGCACTAATTTGTCATAATAATGACCAGAATATGTAGACAGTGCTATAAGACAACCATGTTAACAGTTTACTGGCAAAAAATTTTTGATTTGTGGTTGAGTTACCCTTTAAGGTGGAAAAAACAAGTTTTAAACAAATGATTGATCTGATCATAAAATGAGTAATGAGGGTCCAGTCTTAAACCATCGTTACATACCTGTGTGACTGCTGCATTTACCGTAGGATCTATGAATTAGAGTAGATTAGTAGGAACATTTTCCAGCAGGCATGTAATAAGATGGCTACATGTGGGAACTTCAGTCATTCTGTTCTCAGTGAGAGGGATAAATGAAGAAATCTATGCAGTAGGACTTCTGGTAGTGGCACTTTTATTTAAGGAAGATTCAGGTGGGGATAGTTCTGTAAACTGTTTGCTTATATCCATGACAAACCATGAACCAACCTTGATAGAAAAAATTACACTTCTGCTTTCTATATGCAGACACACTGTATCAGATCCGTGGATTTAGCGAGGCTCTCTCATTTTATTTTACACCTTCATTTTACACACACAGAAAACCATTACTTTTGTCTCCAAAGAGTGTTTGGTTCAAAAAGTTATCCATGCCACCTGATCGTACTAGGGGAGGAGGGAGAAGGCACAGAGCAGCTGCTGCAGCGGCAGCACTTCTCTGAACCAAACCGAAAGAACTCTCCTCTCAATGTGCAGTATCCAACCTATAAAAATAATTTCACTGCAGTCAAACATCACAGGTTTTGCACTATTAACGTCCTTCGTTCCCGCAATGGCTGAATGCAAAAGCATCAATCATCTGAAAACATGGTCAGCACAATATAGGGCACACACTAAGCTGTGTCAACCAGGAGAAAAATCATAAATACATTTACATAAATTGTTTGTGTGTCTTGGTTTTTGTCTTAAAGAAAATTGAAGCTCGAGTTGCCGCAGATGAAGACCTGAAGCTGGCTGACCTGCTTAAATACTACCTGAGGGAGTCACAGGCTGCAAAGGTCTCAACACACACTGACAGATACGTCAACAATAAGGAACTAGTTGAGTGAATATTGATTTGCACGTGTCACTTTGGACAGGACCTTTTGTACCGCAGGAGCCGGGCTCTGGTGGACTATGAGAACGCTAACAAAGCTCTGGATAAAGCAAGAGCCAAAAACAGAGATGTGTTGCAGGCCGAGACAAACCAGCAGCTTTGCTGCCACAAGTTTGAGAAGATCTCTGAGTCTGCCAAGCAAGGTCGGTCACTCTGTTTTGCTTTGGGATGTTTTACACTGATAGCCATTGAAAACCCTATCTAAGCTGCACTCCTATAACCCTTTCTTGCTATTTAGATTTCTTTGCAGCCATATTGCTATACAGATGGCATAAAAAGCTATGATGGAAGTCTACAGAATGAGATTAACTGAATATGGAAAATGAGAGTTGTTCAGCTGTAACTTTAAGCTGTGGAAATATTGGTGCTTTAAAAGAATGTATGGAAAGAACTTCCTTTAGTGTCATGAATTTAATTACTGGTAATCATTCCAAGTTGACTAACTCACCCAAATATATGTATTTCTTGATAAGATAACATGACCACAGGAGCTTCTGAGATGTTAAGGAAACATGCCACTGGTTTTAATACCCTTTATTTAGTACCAGATTGGGTCTTGGTATGAAAAACAGAATCTTAAATGACTCAAATCGATTTCAGGGACAGGGACAAGATGTTCCTTCTTATCTACCTACGGTCAATCCTCAACCTGTGCTGTTTGTATGCTTAAGGCCTTGACAAATTCTACATTTCATCAACCTGAGAGCCCACACAAGCTAATAAGCATGTTCATACTATTTATAGTTTAGCTGACCAATCTGTATGGCAAACAGTTTGTGCTTCATGCTTGCTCAGTATGAGGGATTGCTGCAAAGCCATGGACAATGCAGACGACTCTCCCTGTGGCTCTACGCTTCTCCAGGAGTGAATGCTGCTTGTCGGGACTTTGAAGCAATCAACTGGTTGCCTTATATAGGACATTTTTGACCAATCTGTATAATATGATTGAATTTGACTTTGTAAAGTTCCTCGAGATGACATGTTTCATGAATTGGCGCTATATAAATAAAATTGAATTGAATATTTATCCAGTATCCCCTGATATCAGCCATTATGTCCCTTTGTGTTGGTGTAGCGGGCTAAATATGCGTCTTTGATACATGGGACCCAGTTTGGAATCCCGGGTGCGTCAGGAAGGGCATCAGACATGAAAACTCTGTCATTCATTTTCTTTATCTGCTGTGTGTTTACTATCACCATTGACTATTAGTGTATTAGCGTCCTTGTCAGCGCAGTCACAAACCTGGACGACTGTACCAGAACGTACATGAACTGTACGAGGAGCAGGATATGATCCTTCCATTTGTGCCTTGGCTCCCCATACATTAGTCATTGTGATTGGGCCACCGTGTTTACCTTATTTACATATTGTTCTGAACTGCTGAATTATAAACTCCAAGAGCACAGGAATCTGCTCTGCTACATGCTGTGCCTGCTAGTGTTTTGACTCTGTCTGTGATCATGGACAAATATGGAGTTTTATCCATTGACTGTTATTTAATTGTCTTTGGCCTGACATGATAGAGCTGAAGTCCTGACACACTATTGTTGTGGGGCTTTAACTGCTGCACACATTAATAGTGGTGTGTGGTGCCTGTGTGATACAGGAATCTTTTGGAGTCCTAAACCGCTTTCTAACAAGTTTTCAGACTATGCAGCAGGCGGAGAGATTACTAGCAGAGCAGCATATTTATTGAACTTGAGAATTTTATGTAATCTCACTGTGCTACAAATAGGCCCGCAACTATTTCCTGCCTACTTTTACTGCTTTTTGGTTCTTTGCTATTTTTTTGTTACAGTATCTTTATTCTTGTATAGATGGGGAAAAAATATACATTTTCATTTATGAATTCAACAACGTTTTGTTTTACTTAGTTCAAAATATGGAAAGTTCTTCTTTCAGACAAGCATTTTTTTCTGAATGAAGAAACCTAAAAGCTTGAATCAGTAGTGAGTTCATACCAACCATCATCTCAGTTGTAATGGTTAATGAAACTGGTTAATAAGAAACGTGAACATGTTAAACTTGTTTTCTGTTCTAAAGTCTAATGATGCATCTTCTTGTGAACATAGAGCTCATAGATTTCAAGACGAGAAGAGTGGCAGCATTCAGGAAGAACCTGGTGGAGCTGGCAGAGCTGGAGCTCAAACATGCCAAGGTACTGATGTCACACGGGTCAGTGTTCAACGGTTGGGAGGGAGATTCTAAAGGCTGGGTTTTAGTCTTTGGTATACATTACAAAACCCATTTTGATCCATGGGATAAGGTAATTATTTGGCCTTTTTTGGGAATGCATTGCCTTGTTAGAACATGCATGTGTTTCACTCATCCGACCCCAACTGTTACATCTGAAAGAAAATTGGTTAGGATGGTTATGAATAACCCAGGAACAACCGCCAAGCAGTAACTACAGCAGGAGTCTGTTTGAGGCGTTCAGAGCTAAGAGCACTGTAGCAACTGTCTGCCATGGTGGGGACACTATTAAGCTGTGCGATTTTGCCACCAGTGGTACTGGAATAATGAAGGACTTCCTGCACATTTATCACCTTCACCTCAGAGCAGCTAGATGGTAAAAACTTTGACAGGATTGGCTGTTCCAACAAAACGGTAATGATCCCAAATATAAATTCCCACTGGTTGTGAAATGTACATTAAGCTTCTAGAAAAGTCCCAACATTAACCCAACTGATCCTTTTTGGACTGAGATTACAGCTGGGTTTGTGCCATCAAGCGCTACCATTTTTTCATTATTTATTGAGTTTTCTGCTTTTAAAAAGCTTCATAATAATTGTCTGCATGACAGAGCAGTGGTTAGCTCTGCTGCTATGCAGCACGAAGGCCTCTGCTTGGTCTCTTTCTGCATTGAGTGTTTTCTTCCCACGCATGTGTTGGTTCTCACCGGGTACTCCGGCTTCCTCCCAGTCTAAAAACACGACTGTTTGGTTAACTGTTCTCTCAGTTGGCCGTATGTATAAGTGTATGTATGCGTATTTGTCCTGTGCGTCTCTGTGTTGCCCTGTGATGGACTGGCAACCCGTCTAGGGTGTACCCTGTCACTCAACAAATGAACGCAGGTCCCCCAACCTTTCAGGGATAAGTGGGCATGGATGTATTGCACCAAATCAGATAAATCCAAACGCCGAGCCAACTGCCATAGTAATAGCCAAGGTTGAACTCTGATATTGAAAACAGATAATCCAAGTAAAACAAGTACATAAAGCAACATAACACACAGTTCAGTTTGTGGGAACAAAGAGTCCACCTGTCTCAGTCAGTAGTTACTCATCTGCTACAAAGTCCTCAGACTAAACACATTGGATTCAGCTCTTTGTCTTTAACCAGCATCTTCCCCAATTAGTGCTCTATTTTAGAAATTTTTCGTTTCTTATTTAGAACTCCTTCCCTCATCACTACACAGTGCCACATTAAACTGACTACTTGTCTGCATGCGTCTCTGACCGTTTTCTCTCCCTCTCTCTCTCTGACCTGTAGGGAAACCTCCAGCTACTGCAAAGCTGTGTTGGTGTCCTGAAAGGTAACACTTAACCGTCCGATCGCGCCTGCAGCCAGCTGGACACTATAAGGATGGAGCCTGTAATAATGGACAAACAACACTGAGAACTGCGGACCAGAGAGACAGCAGGGGGTCAAAAATGACACGAAGTCTGTTTTCTTCATCCGTTACCAAACACAGTCTTCACCAACCTCCTCAATCTTCCTCTCTCTCTAAAGCCACCCACGCTTGTCCTTCTGCTTCATCATCAGAACTTCAACACCGGCACTGGTCCTGTTGGCCAAATGCAAGCCCTGCAACACTTTTGCTGTGCTTTTGTTCTAGTCTAGCAGAATCATAAGTCAGTTTTGAGCTTCTATTTTTTCTTTTCTTCCCTTCAACATCCATCATTCGAAGGTCTTTATTATTATTATTATTACCCAGAAAAAAAATCTAGTTCATCTGGGCTCTGCAGTCTGGCTCTAGTACCGCTCTGTCAACTCTACCGGGACATTAATTAGTAGTTGTGCTGAGTTTTAGCACTGTTCTAAAAACTCTTTTAAATAGTCTAAATGAAATACATTCACCATATAATCTGAAGATAAATGCAATGGCTATGTGCTAATGTGTTAGATAATTAATCCACACTTGCTATAAAGCAACCTGAAGCAGTATATTAACATTTATAACCATCTCTCAGAAGTCGATGCTGAAAGCAGCATCTTGGTCTGAACTAACTGCTTCCTGTTTGTCTGGTAACCATCAACTTACTCAGTAACCCAACAGTCTCCAGGGGCTAAAGACGACGCGACAAGGTATTTTGTACTTAAAGAAATCACCACCAAACTCCATAAAAAAAAAAAAAAAAACATATCAAGAAATATAGCAAACATCATCTTAACCCTTTCTAGCTTCTCACACATACCCACTACACCTCTGACAGATTGTTCTCCTTACTGACGAGACAAATTGCAGTGGAAATAAATATGTTACATAATTGACCGTGGCTGAGGCAGGTTGTCCAGTTGCTCACTGATTGGTAACCAAATCAGCAAACAGACAAAACCACTTTAAAGCCGGAAGTTTTTTTTTTTTTTTTTTTTTTTTTACAGACAAGAGGTATGCTTGTTGCCCGTCCACATCTTCCTCCTCTGTTGTCATTATGGTGATGCTTGTACGTCTGAGAGCCGTTTAAATGTGTTACTGCTGGTGTGTGCAGATGGAAGCCAGCTCTTGGTTCCTGTTCTAGTTTAAATGTCATTTAAAAAGAAAACAATCAATAAAAAAAAAAAAGACGTGTACATGTTTGTATTAACTAATGAATGCTAATCGTCTGTTGCTTCGGTTTTCTCTGAGATGCTTTTGTTTTCCATTCCAGTCGATGGTGGAGCTGCAGTCTTTTTGCCTTAATGTCAGTCCTTCAGTTTGACTTTGTTTTTCAAAAAGAGAGAAAACTTCACTATAAATGTTTTCTTTTTGTATTTTTTTTTTCAATTTTACTGTATATGAATGTTTTTTCACTCTTATGTGACCAAAGCTTCCATTACCAATTAAAGATGAACGATTAAAAATGGAGGTGTGAGGAGACAGAAAAAAATTGAAATGAATGATTTTGAAATCCACAACATTTTACTTGTTAAATCTTCAGCAGGTCTGTAATCCACCCTGGTCATCCAGATTCAATAAAACTTTATGGACACTTTTCTTACAAGTGCTGTGTTTGAATGATTTTTCTAGTGCTAACAAAATATCCGTCTGATTTAGAAGAGAAATTTTCACTGCCATCAAATGTCTATTTTTTATCATGTGTACCATTATCAGGTCAAGATGGGTGAGTTTTTTTGTTTTGTTTTTTACACACAAAACACCCAGAGATTTGTAAAGCAAGACTTTGTTTTTTTCCTCAACCTTAGCTTGGATCCTCCATAATGATTCACATAGATTCATTCCAAATGATAGATTGTTTTTTTTTTTTTTAAACAATTCTGTTTATTAGGCGAATTGATTAGAAGCAGATCAATTCCTCACGAAGAGCTTTATTAGCTTAACGTTTATAAAACTAATTTTGAATGCCCTAGCCTAAATGGTCGGCCTGCTTAATGTCTATATAGCACATTAGTACAGGATCAACTGCTAAAGAGTCCATCTGAATTTATCAATGTGATCAGTAGACTGCTATAAAAGAGAAGCCGATGACATCATTGCCTCCATGTGTCCCCAAAAAAGTGCGGCCATCGCTGCATGCATCAACATGGCCTCGCATGAAGGAGGCTACAGCTGAGCTTGTTGCAGTTAAAGGAACAGATTTCTGTATCAAGAACTCCATGAGAGGTTCAGTTGCTCTGAAGAAGGCTACAGTACCTCCAGAAAGTATCCAGAAAAAAACAGGACGGTCTCCTCCTGCAGAGGGCGCTGTAGAATAATGTTGCCCCTTGTACGGAGCTCTTTTTATTTGTGCAGACTTAACTTCATTAATGCATTAGATGTCTAGATGAGAGGTCACCAACAGGGTGTCCTCGGGCACCAGGTAGCCCCCAAGGACCATATGTGATGCCCACAAGCCTGTTCTAAAAAATAGCACAACCCTCCAGTGAGCTGCATTTAAAATACTATTTTATTCAGTTACTCTTCCTTTTGAATAATACTTGTATTTACATAGATTTAAAAATGGCAAAAGCATTTAAAACATATATTACATAAAGTTAAGGTAAGCTTGTAGTCTTGTAGTTCAAAGGTCAGTACAGGTAGCCCTTCATATGACACAGTACCGATGAAGTAGCTCTCAGTTTAAAAAAAGTTGGTGTTTCCTGATGTAGATGTTGCAAGACATATTGTTTTGATTGTAAGAACTAGTTGTGTGTGAGTATAGTTATGTAACCATCGAGAGATTTTGGTGAGACAATGGCTCAGAGTTCACACAGACACAAATCAAGATATAATGATCTGTTGAATGCACCAGCAACACTTCTTGAGGAGCTAAAATTGGTCCTATTCATCTACATCGGATAAGATTTAAATGTTGGCGTCACAAAAGACAGCTGGGGTGTTACTTCTACTTTAATAATTTAACTAGTTTAATATGTGGTACATTTATACTTTGACTTGAGGAAAAAGTTTGAGTTGATATTTCTACTACTACAGAAGTATTTTTAAACCCTAGAATCTATACTTCTTCTTGAGTAATAGATGTGAATATTTTTGACACCTGTGATGAGGACATGGGTAGATGGAGGAGGACCAAAGAGCAGATTCATGGATGGAGTTACATAGGAAATGAAGGAAGTTGGCGTTAGATGCAGAAGATGGGGTAAGATGGAGAAAGATGACTCACTGTGGTGACCTCTGAAATAGGAGGAAGAAGAGAGAGTCATTCCGGCGCTTTTATTGTGAAGGCTGCAACCGGAAGCCAGAGTTTTAATCAGGAAGAGAGTGTTGAGTGGCTGAGAGGTGTGCTGAAGTTGTAGTTCTTGTCAAAATGAGCTCCATTGGAACCGGAGTGAGTGTTTGCAGTTTATTTTGCGCTGGATTTTGTTCTGAAATACCATGTAACCCTCTTTCTGTTGGCAGGTTTTTAACTATACTTATATCTGAGTTTTAAAAAGCATTTGCCTGTTAGCAACATGTAGCTAGTCATCTGCCGTGTTCGCTTGCTGAGTCACAGAGAGGCCTGTTAGCACAGGCTAAAGTGAAAGTAAAACACATCTTTGTTAAATTTTAAATGTATTTATTTCACCGCTTGTCGAAGCTGTACTGAAAAGCGGTTTTAAAAACCCAACTCTTTAAATCTCCCATTAAATAAAAGTTGACTTAAAATCTGATCTTGACATGTAACTGTGCTAATGCTAACAGCTAGCAGCGGTAGCTGCCAGTTGATTAATAACACAAAGAGTTTTAAATCAACATTTTAACACATATCCTCCATTCGGGGTTTCATATAAAACACACCCAGCTGTTGTCTGTTGCGCTTTCTCATTACATTTAAGTCATCTATTTTTATTTTATTTTATTTTCGGGTTTTGCATCAGCAATGTACAGCAAATACAGTGATGTTATTTAGAGATCGCCTCAAGATTTAGTCAGCATTGTGAGAAATTAAACGGGAATTGAAAGTTTATAAACGTATATTAAACATATGTTGATGATCTTTGATACAAAGCAAAAACAAATTTCAGTAAAAAGAAAATTACATGATCATCAGACAGAAAACTGAATAGGAAGCGTAAGCCACGCTGTCATTACTAAAGAAACTGGAGGTCCAGGGTGATGCATTTTAATGGAAAGTTGAGTGGAAGGAAAAGGTATAGTAGAAAAATTTGCACAAGCAAAAAGTATGGCGACAGGATTGTAAGACAAAGTCTATACAAGAGTTTGGTTGCGATCCTAAAGGCGTGGACCATGTAAGGTCAGGATTTCAAGAGGCTTCACACAGCATGTCTATGTAGGACAGAGCCGGCAAGTGTCACATTTTTATGTTAAACTAGTGACAGCAGAATGTGACTGGGCTTTTTACCGACATCTTTTCTGCTGAAAACAAGTTTGCAGTTCATTTGGAACTCAAGGTCCCAGTCTGGAGGAGGAGTGGAGAGTCCAGTGTGACGTTTCCACAGTCAGTGATGATGGAGGGAGCCGTGTCACCTGCTCCCGTTGGTCCACTGGGTTTTGTCAAGGCAAAAGTCCGTGTTGTTGTCTACAGGGAAACCTTAGGGCCCTTCATGCTTCCTCCTGCTGACAAGCTTTATGGAGGTGCTGATTTCCTTTTCCTGCAGGAATCGTCTCCTGTACACACTGCTAAAAGTACCAGTACCTCTTTTAAAGGCGCAGTAGGGAGTTTTGAGAAAACCGTGAACTTAGCCTGAAGTTCTAAGCAAGCACGCCCTCCAGGTCTCTCCCTCTTCCTCTCTGCTGCTGCGGGCCTGGACCCACGGCGGAGCCTGCCGTGCTGCTGTCTAGGCAAACACTTGTAAACAGGCGCTACTCTAGAAACTGGCAGCTTTCCTTTAAAACACAGATGATGTCACATGTCCGGACTGGACCTGTTCAAGACCAAGAGTTCCTCGTTGTCTTTTTGGTTCTTTGACTATTCTGAACATGTTACATTTCTCTGTACAATTGTCATTTTGGAGGGCAAAGGTTCTTGTTCTTCACAGAAGTTTATATCTGTTGTTTTTACCCTTTAAAAGACGCTAACATGAGCTGTTTGTGTGTGTACTACAGTACGACCTTTCGGCCTCCACTTTCTCTCCTGATGGCCGCGTGTTTCAGGTGGAGTACGCCATGAAGGCTGTGGAGAACAGCAGGTCAGTCTCCTTTTTGTCCATCTAACCTCATGCAAGGCATCACGATTGAAACAGGAATAAGTCGCAGCTCCAGCTCAGATGGTGATGTGTTGGATTCCATCAGTAGGACCGTCCTGTAGCTTTGAACGTGTGGTTTTGTTTGCAGCACAGCCATTGGGATCCGCTGTAAGGACGGCATTGTGTTTGGGGTGGAGAAACTCGTTCTGTCCAAACTCTATGAGCAGGGCTCCAATAAACGCATCTTCAACATCGACAGACACGTTGGCATGGTAACGTAGACTCTTCCCTGGGCATCAGATCAAATGCCACAGTGTGCAGATCTCTGTTGGGCAGGTTATTAACTCAGTTACTGCATTATCAACATAACTAGTTATTAGGGAAAGTAACCATAGTCACTAGTTACTAGGGTTCCAGATGTCTTCTTTCAGCGCGGTGAATAAACGGCCACACTGCTGACCTTGCATCTCTGCTTCATTTAGAGGCTCAGGGAACCTTTGCTGGTGTTTTCAGTTGATCAGGGTGTGACACCATGAGTTTCTAAAAATTTACTTTTTCACACTATTCCATTTTCCTGAGACACAAAATTTTGGGTTTGCAAGAAACAAATGCTTGGGATATATTCAATTCAATAAAATTTTATTTATATAGCGCCAATTCATGAAACATGTCATCTCAAGGCACTTTACAAAGTTAGATTCAATCAGATTATACAGATTGGTCAAAAATGTCCTATGTAAGGAAACCAGTTGATTGCTTCAAAGTCCTGACAAGCAGCATTCACTCCTGGAGAAGCGTAGAGCTACAGGGAGAGTCGTCTGCATTGTCCATGGCTTTGCAGCAATCCCTCATACTGAGCAAGCATGAAGCGACAGTGGGAAGAAAAACTCCCCATTAACGGGAACGAAACCTCCAGCAGAACCAGGCTCAGTATGAACGGTCATCTGCCTCGACCAACTGAGGATTAGAGAAGACAGAACAGAGACACAACAAGAGAGACAAAAAAGCACAGAAGCACACATTGATCTAGTAATCTGTTCTACATTAGATGGTAATAGCGGGTGATCTGTCTTCTCTGGATGATGTCACAGCTAACAGAACACCAGACCAGGTGTACCTATATATCGCTCTATATGATGCTATGTAGTATGAGTTTCAATGTCTGAGATGATTAGCAAAAATCTAGCAATTTTCCGCAATATTCCAATTGTTTGAGACGTACCGGCATACACCTGTAATCCTGCAGCAGAGAGCGGCTCTTATTATCTGCTTGTGCCCAGAAGAAGAAACGATTTTATGCTGGACCAGCCCTGGTTGGTGATTGGACAGGAAGAAAAACAGTTGTTATGGCAGAACTATAAAAGTCACACACCTTTGCAGCTCTGCCACCAATGTTCTGTGTGTTTCACTCAGATCAGGGCTTTGTGATGGAGCCTGAAACATTGACATTGTTGTCCTTAAGCCACTTTGTAACTAAGGTGGTGACATTGTTAGGGTGGTCTTTCATTTGGAAAACCCATTTATGCCCAAGCTTCAGCTTCCTTGCTGATATTCTGAGATGATGTTCTCTCCTCCTGATGCCATGCGTCTCTTGGAGTGCACCAGTCCCTAAAATGATGTATACTGTGGAAAAGATGTAGAGCTGGTTTAGAAGAATTTAAAATCAGATGTTTGTTCTGACCGATGATGTCATGATATTTGTTTTGTCTCCCTGCTGCTCCAGGCCGTGGCTGGCCTATTAGCTGATGCTCGCTCCCTGGCTGAGGTTGCCAGAGAAGAAGCTTCAAACTTCAGGTCAAACTACGGACACGACATTCCTCTGAAGGTAACGGATGGCTTCCTCACAGCGCTCCATAAAGCAGCCAGCTCACCATGCCCTGTTCATCTGCTGCCACGGCCTACTGTAACACCATGTGTTCTGGTTGCAGCACCTGTCGGACAGAGTGGCCATGTACGTCCACGCTTACACCCTGTACAGCGCCGTCAGGCCGTTCGGCTGCAGGTGAGTCAGAGCCCAGACAAACGCCCTCCATCCCTGAAGTGGTGCACAATGCTCTGATCACGCCTGTGCAAGAAATGAGTGTTAGGTGCTGCAAACACTACCTGGGCTCTACCTGGAGTCAGATTAGCAGCAAGTTTGATCTTTAAGGCAGACTCCACACTTTGAAGGTGACCTGTAACGGTGCTGCTGCGTCCCACGTCTGGTTGCTGCCTCTTCTCCACATTTATACGTGCTTTTATGCTCTCTGTTCTCGCTTCTCCTCCACTGCCTCTTTTCCACATGTGACCCGATAATAAATAGGGATGGATCCGGTCCGGTATCGGGCTGCGATGCCAACGTATTTCACGGCTCAGCTGCGGTTGTGCTTCATCGTTTTGTGAAGTCTCCAGAGTCTCACAGCGGCTATGCTAGCTGGCTGCTAGCTGCCCAGTCCCTCCGCCTCCCATGATGAGAGCCGCTTCCAGTCCAGAAATCCGTTCCACAGTTTGCAGCCAGCTAGCAGAGGTGCTGCATTGAGCCCAGCGCTGTGGCTAACCAACGTTTAATCACAACAAATACGTTCCCCTAGAAACACCGCAAAGCTAGACCAACATTTCCAGTCTCATCGTACCGACAGGCGCAACACACTCTGTCTGTGGACTTCATAGTGGAGCAAACGTTTCTTGTGACAAATTCCTACATTTCCCACATGTTCTGCTAGTTTGACAAAGCAGGGGACGTATACTATCAAGTTTAATGAGCGCCTATCATCAGGTAGCCACATTCTGGTATTGGCATCAGACCGGAAGTGAAAAAATGTAGATGGGAGCATCTCTAATAATAAACACGTTTACAGCCAAACCTTCCTATCCATTCATTGATGATATCTCAGTCAGATCTGGCTTCCATCTTCCATCACACAGGACCACAGTGTGCCATTAGGATTTCATGATCTTCAGCTGTACAGTGTGACACGTTCAAGTCCCGCAGGATGTGGGATATTGCAGCGTGTGCCTGCTTTGAGACGCACACCTTGCAGGCACAGTCTAGCTTATCTTAACATTTAATGGATGGATGGATTCAAAGTGATGACGAGGTTTTATGATGCGCCTTCTTTAAAACCATCCATGAGGCAATATTCTTAAAATGGCCGACACCGTAGCTGATGGCGTATGATGGCTTTTCAAAAATGTGATAGTAATGATGAATTAAATGCTTTTATCTCAAAGGTCTGTTAACCTGCAACATTTAGATACAGAGTTTACTCTGTAAAAATAAAAGTTAATTTGGTTATAATTGAAGAAAAAAGTCCATTTTCCTTTCGGTGATGCTTCTTCACAGCTACAGCAGCTTAGAGATGAACGACCTAACAGTGCGACATGAACCCAGCCATAAAGTTGCTGTATCTCCTGTAGTCTGGGCTCGAGGCAACCATCCCAGATTTTAGTAGTGGGATGGTGACCCGTTCCCCCTTAAAGGAAGTGGGTCAGGTAAAAAGAGAAAAGCCATTTGTTTATTGGGTGTGGATCTGTGTCATCAGAGCCTTTCCTGGAACGGGCCTTGTTGGAGTTTATTGGGGAAAAGGGGAGTTTTCTGCAGCAGGTTAGCTGCCTTGTTGTATTTGTGAAGATTTTAGTCACTGGTGTGTTTTAAGCAGAAGGCCCAGTCATCTTCTGGCATCACTGCACATGGAGCTCAGATCCACAGCGTGACTACAACACATGGCATGAAGCCGTCTAACCGTCCTGTGTGCTTTGTGTTAACTCTCAGTTTCATCCTGGGATCGTACGACAAAGACGACGGTCCGCAGCTCTACATGGTCGACCCGTCTGGCATCTCACACGTGAGTCTGTCAGCTCTGCAGCGGAGCGGAGGTGGGGGGGCAGGTAAAAGCTGCTGATGGCGACTAACCACTCTGTGTGTCCAGGGTTACTGGGGATGTGCCATCGGAAAGGCAAAGCAAGCTGCCAAGACCGAGATCGAAAAGCTGCAGGTGAGAAGCTTTAAAAGTCCCCGCTGACTTTTCTGGGTACGCCTCGTAGCCGAGCTTGAAGAAAAAGCTGCTAATGTTTTATCTGACCCTGGTAACACCCAGATGTCACTGCCGGAGGCCTGGACTCCAGAGCAGGCTCAGCATAGGCCGGCTAACATAGAGCCATCTGGCTCTCTGAGCCCTAACAAGGGAGGCACTCTGGATTAAAGTGACATGAGACGACCAATCACTGTTATCCTGAATCAGGAAGCAGGCTGTTGAGGCCAGCCAATAAACAGCTGCTACAGTTTTAATTTCCAGCAGCAGTAACTGCTCCAGCAGAGCCAGCCGTGTTGGACAGAAACTCTCTGGATAAACTGCTAATCTGCTGTGTAGTGCGGCTCTGGGACGTCTGGTGACCCAACACTGGAGCATTGTGAGTGTGTAGCCATTGATTCTTTGGAATCTAACTGTTTTTCTCTCATTTTTAAATCCCCTATCAGATGAAAGACATGACGTGCAGAGAACTGGTTAAAGAAGTCGCCAAAATGTGAGTAGAACCCAGAAACCTTGACGAGACTTAATTGATTGTATATGATTGATGCCCTCACTTCCTGGTTTGAACTCTGTCTCCTCTTCCTCTCCTTCTTCAGAATCTACATTGTTCATGACGAGGTGAAGGACAAAGCATTTGAGCTGGAGCTCAGCTGGGTTGGAGAAGGTAAGAGCCAATCAGACGGATCTGGTTCTGGTCAACTGTAGCAGTGGCCCTTCACTTCCCTGTAAACTCCCACAGTGTTTAGCCTGCAGTCGCTTTAACAAACATGTTTTTCTTCCACTTTTCGTTTTGAATCGACTAAAAATCAAGTTTATGATGTATGTTTTTATGCCAAAATGATAATCTTGTCGTTTTTATTTTAATTAAAGCCTCTATATAAGAACCTGCTGCACATTTTAGGTCGTTGTTCATGTCTGAAATAAAACAAAGTTTACACAACTTAGATGTGACATTTTCAGATGATCCCATTTAGGAAGCTGTGGGTACTGTGGGGGGGCTGAGCAACATATAGCAGCTTAACACCCTTTTAACTTGGATGCTGGGTGCCTGTGTATCCACAGGCGTCTTAGAGATGCTGAAACCTAAACAGAAACATGGGATTTTAAAGGACATGTCTAACAAGCTGGGGGAAATGGCGCTGTTTCTAGAAAGGACACGGGAGTTTTAGTTTACAAAAAGCTTTCACCTATTACAACCTTCTTTCCTTACACTCTGTGGTGTTACTGGCTACCATGTCCTGATGCTGTGCTCATCATGGGAGTCTTGGTGCTCCCCGCTTTCTGCTCTCCTCTCCTGCTTTTGGCTCAAGCTGTGCAGTTCCTTCAGACTGAAAACATCCTAATGGCCGCTACTACTGTCACACGAATGAGGTCAGACCTCTGAGGATGGCTCAGACTAGCCAGTAAAAACCTGAACTCTACTAAAGAGTACCCGAGGATGTGAAATGCTTGCTCCTTTAAACGCTCCAACTCTTCCCGGAGCTGCCGCTACCCGTAACACACGAGCCGGCCTTTGCCTAAACACACATACATCAGATAGTTGCACATACGGCACAGCGTCACTTATTACAATGCTAACACATCGCATTCTTGATTTTCTTCTGTTCTTTAGTGACAAATGGACGACATGAACTGGTTCCCAAAGACATCAAGGAGGAAGCAGAAAAATACGCTAAGGTGAGGTGTTTTAAAGACAATGTTAGCATCAGGCTGAATGATAATTACTGGACGAACCATTTATCAGTCCGGGTTAAGTCAACTATTCCTGTGTTAAGAAGACCAGAACCCCTGACAATCGGCCTATAATTGTTAAACACACCATGAGTTTGAATGTTAGTTTGGGTAAAATGTGTTTTTAATCATTTTATTTCCCAGTATTGACAGATTAGGGATATAAAAGTAAACCAACTAACAAGTGAAGAACACACAACTGAGACTGGAAGAGAGCAGGTCTGGAGTGAGAAATGACTTTTCAGCGAGCTTCTTTCATTTATTGAGCTCTAATGGTTGTTCAGACTTTCTCACTCTCAGAAGCCTGCCTCAGAAGGTTTGCTGTTTCACGTAGCTCCAAGGGCAAAGTGTTAAAGCTCTTTGTCCTAACCAGTTCTTGAGGCGCGTTCACATCGGACTTGAACAAGGCGAATTTTTCACGTCGATCTCCTGCTGTTGGTCGTTTGACCTTTCGCCTCTCTCTCTTAAACAATTTGTGGACAACGCTGTTCCAGATCAGCAGAGCCACAGAATTATTCCCCTTCTGGTGTTTCCTTATCCCTCTGTGAAACGGACCTCGGCCCACGTAGCTCTTAGGACCGGCCGGCCTTATGCTCAGGAAGGATAAAACAGATTGGTTGGACTCCGTTGGGATGGGTCCATCTCTGGGTTTCACTAGAGACCAGGTGTCCCTTTGCCACCAAAGTTCCTTCTGAATCATTTGGAAACTACTTCAGAGCCGTTTTCCAAGAAAGTCTCTTCGTAGGAGATTTGCAGGCAGACAAGTAATTAATATTGATGAAAATTAAACAAAAGACGCTCTCTCAGGTGATCAGACTGGGCCACTTCGAAGGCACATATGAAAGTACCGCTCACGGCGACGTTGCACCAATCAGGAGACACGAAAAGGGTGGTAGCACTGTCACATGAACATGACGAGCAACTCCAGCAGAGTACGGCAGCATTTACCTGAAGGAGCACACAACAGTATGAATAATTATGGTTCAGGAAGGACCACATGTTCATTATTCAGCTGACACAGTCCAGAGAAGGACAGAACCTGATCAATACCTCCGTCAGTCACACTGAGTCCACACATGATCACAGTGGTGGTGGTCTGCCTTCTAGGGGGTCAGATCCTCAGGGAGGGGTCCCTGTAGATGGTAGTTTCTAGAAAACGTTCCTGCAGAGGCTGCACTGACTGCTGACACTTTCTCTCTTACAGGATTCTTTAGAGGAGGAGGATGACTCTGATGAAGACAACATGTAAATGCAGCACTGGTCCTGTTCATCTTCATCACATCCTGCTACTCAGACACATCTGAGCTATTTTTATATTGTTTATGAGCTTTCATGTCTGTGGTTTTGGATTCTTCTTGATTTTGAGCTTGAATAAATAAATAAAACCAAACAGACTTTTGTTTGATAGTGTTGACAACGTTATAGAAACTGGTTCTGTTTTGGTTCTGTTTGATCCAGGAATCTTTTCTATGTTACATGGTAATAGCGGATGATCTGTCTTCCCTGTATGATGTCACAGCTAACAGAACACCAGACCTAGTGTAGTAGTGTACCTACTATGAAGAATAAAATGACAGAGAATAAAAAGGTAAATGTTGAAATAACAAATAATGCAAATTGGAGAACAGTATGAGAAATCAGAGTGAGAAAAATAGGCCCTGATGTCCTCCAGTAGCCTAAGCCTATAGCAGCATAACTATAGAGGTAGCTCAGGGTAAAATAAGCCACTCTAACTATAAGCTTTGTCAAAAAGGAACGTTTTAAGATTAGTCTTAAAAGTAGACAGGGTGACTGCCTCACAAACCAAAACTGGGAGTTGATTCCATAGGAAAGGAGCCTGATAGCTAAAGGATCTGCCTCCTATTCTACTTTTAGAGACTAGGAACCACCAGCAGACCGGCAGTCTGAGAGCGAAGTGCTCTGATATATGATGGAGCTTGATTATTAAGGGCTTTATACGTGAAAAGGAGAATTTAAATTTTTTTTTTAAACAGGATGCTAATGAAGGGAAGCAAAAATGGGAGATTCCAAGCTTTCCGCTGATCCAAAATGCTGCAGCAAGAGCATTTTGGATCAGCGGAAAGCTTGGAATTGTATTTTGTGGACTTCCTGATAGTAACAAATTGCAATAGTCCAGCTTTGAAGTAACAAATGCGTGGACTCATTTTTCAGCATCACCCCTGGACAAAATATTTTAAATTTTAGCAATATTCCAGACATGAAAAAAGGAAACCTGTTTAATATAGGATACAAATGACTTTTCTTGGTCAAAAATAACACCACGGTTTTTACTTTACCAAAGGCTAATTTAATGCCATCCAGATTAAGTGATTGATTAAGAAATTTATTTTTTGAGGACTGAAAATTACAACTTCTGTTTGGTCAGAATTTTAAGTCATCCAAAGGAAATTTTAAGTCATCCAGGTTTTAATGTCATCAAGGCACGTCTGTAGTCAAAGTAATTGGTTAGATTCATCAGGATGTATGGATAAATATAGCTGTCATCAGCATAACAGTGGGAATTAATCCCACACTTTCTGATCATTTTACCAGTTGGAAGCATATATATATAGTAAAGAGAATTGGTCCAAGGACTGAACCCTGTGATACTCCACAAGTCATCCTAGAGTTTGATTTATTAACATCAACAAACTGGAATCTATCAGACAGATAAGATTTAAACCAGCCTAATGCTTTCCCCTTAATCCCTACAATATGTTCAAGTCTTTGTAGGAGAATATTGTGATCAACTGTATCAAATGCAGTACTGACACAAGTCAATTATCTGAGGCCATGAGAATATCATTAGTGACCTTCACCAGAGCTGTTTCAGTGCTATGATGAGCTCTGAAACTGGACTGAAACTCTTCAAATAGGTCATTACTTTGTAAATGTTCACAAACTTGATTGGCAACTACTTTCTCTGGAATTTTTTTAAAGAAGATTAGACATAGGTCTGTAATTTATTAAGTCATCTTAATCAAGAGAGGGTTTCTTAAGTAAAGGTTTAATAACAGCTACTTTAAAAACCTGTGATACATATCCATTTACAAAGGATAGATTAATCATGTCTAAAATGGGGGCATTATTCAAAGGGAATACTTCCTTAAATAACTTGGTTGGGAGTGGGTGTAACATACAAATTAAAGGTTTAGATGAAGCTAAAATTTTGGATAACTCAGAAAGCTCTACTGCATCTAAACAGTTCAACAGTAGACTGTTTTTCCAGATTAGGTAGAATTCCTCTTGATGTGGAGAGCACCATTATCTCTCCAATTTCCTAATGTTGTGCTTGAAAGAATGCAGCTGTAAATTAATCCAGGGAGCTAGCTTCCTGTGCATAATCACCATTTATTTTTTTTGGGGGGGGTGGTTGGCTTTTTGTTACAGTAGGCTGACAGGAAGGGGGGTGAGACATGCGGCAAAGGACCATGGGTTGGATTCGAACCCGGGTCAACCGTGTTGAGGACTAAGGCCTCCATATATGGGTCACGCTACCTGCTGCGCCATGAGCGCACCCAGAATAATCACCTTTTTCAAGGGAGCTACATTGTCTAATGTAAGACGCAACGAGGAATTGACACCATCAACAAAGGCATCAATTTGTGAATGGGAAGAAGAAAACATTGCTACCGTCTGCAGGGCATTTTTCTGTGAATCTGAGGAAATTAAAAGGGGGACAGACTATTTAAAGTTTGATACAGCATTATCTGATAAGGATCTACTATAATGAAACCTTCTTTTGGGGGTGGAGGACTTAGTTAAATTGAGTTCAAAGGTAATTAAAAAATGGTCAGATAGGTCAGGGTTGTGAGGAAATACTGTTAATTCTTCACAATGCCATATGTCAGCACAAGGTCCAAAGTATGAAGGCAATAGTGCATTGGTTTATGCATGTTTTGAGGAAAACCAATTGAATCTAGGATAGTTTTAAAGGCTACACTAAGGTTATCACATTCATTGTCAACATGATTTAAAATCCCCCACTATAATAACATTGTCAGTGTTTATCACCAAATCAAATAAGAAGTCTGACCACTGATCCAAAAACTGAGAGTAAGGGCCTGGTGGACAATACAAAACAACAGAAGAGGTTTTATTGCTTTGCAATTTGAATGAGGGAAACTGCAGGTTAAAATTTTCAAAAGAATAGTTATTCATTTTCCTGGGATTATTAATAAATCAGACAAAGATGGTTGCTGCTACTCCTCTTCCTGTAGTTCTGGGAATGTGGAAATTTAAATAATTAGACGGAGTTGACTCGTTCATATCAACATAGTCCTCTTGTAGCCAGGTTTCTGTGAGACAAAATAAATCAATGTGATTATCAGAAATTAATTAACTAACAAAGTCTTTGGAGGGAGAGACCTCACATTTAATAAAACCACATTTATTTTTTGGTCAAAGTTGAGTCATTGATTTTTATCATTTGCTCCTTTTAGATCAGTTTTTAATGTTTTAATGTTTAGTGGGAAAGACACTGTCTCAATAGGGTAATGGGTGGGTAACAGTACAGAAGCTGCAGAGGTGTGTTAAATTACGGCTCTGCTTCGGTAATAGAATGGAATGTTGAATATATGTTCAGAAAAATCTATTTTCAAAATACTCCAAGGAGGAAACCTTTTACCCTAAGATGAGGCACTTTAATTTATTCATTTAGTTTTAAGTTGGTGTGAAATTACACAAGTGAAGCCTGTTCTTATATGTGTAGTACGACTAGCAGCAAAGGTTTTGTGTTAAATTTTCAGTATTTAGTGTGGTGGGGGCACCATCTTGTTTTATAAGCATGTTTCAAAGCTCGTAATAAGTTGCGCTTTGAATTCAGGTCAACTATCAGATGAGACTTTTGAAATAGAAGTACATTTTAAAAAAGCTATTACCGGTAGTTTTATGTAATAAAATGGAAGAAAATCCATTATAGGATTCAGTAAAAAAATAAAAAATAAAAAAATAATAAGCCATTTAGAAGTAAGTGAAACATGGCTTAATTTGTAGGAAAAGGACTACAGTAGATGTACTGTTCCAAACAGGACACCCTGACACATTAAGTACCTGCTGGGCCGAGGTGAAGTTTTCCTGAATTTTAGAAAGTAAAATGAGATGGAGCATCAGAACAGACCTGGTTAAAAACTTTATTAGAAACCGAGAGCGCTGCTTGTTGCACACACACACGCACACTTGTAGCATGGCTTGTGTGCGTTTCTGTATTTACATTTTTGCTCTCAAATCTCCACCAGCAAAACACAAACAACCAAGGAGTAAACAATACAACAGTACAAACAATCTCTTAGAAAATATTAGAAATTATTCTTTTGGGGTGTGTAAAATGTAGCTCTCAAATACAGGTGTGGTTTCATTCTTTTAACATTTTATGTACAAAACAAGCAGATGAGGAGGAGGTGACAGCCGCCGTCTGTGTGACCCGATGCAGAACAGGAGAGGAAGGTCAGGACCAGGACCAGAACGTCTATGCCAAGCTACGAGTCCAGAAACAGGCTCAGAGTCAGGTCCATTTCAGTACTCTAAAGTTTTCCGTTTTCAGAACAACTCACAGTTTAAAGGTTGTTTTCACATGTGCTCTCAAGTGTGTTTATGGGCAGAACAAATTTTCATCACCGTTTGAAATTTTGAGAACCGATACTTGGTCAGCTTGGAGATTTTATTTAAAGAAATCTAATAACATCTTATAAATGCATAAAAGGCTGATCAAAAGAAATACATTTATAAGAATTTCAACTTAAATTATGACTTGTCAGTGAGAAATTTTGTCAAAATTTTTTCTAAAGAGGGGAAAAAAAAACAACTATGTAAGAAATTCTGTTCACAAAGCCAATAAATAGCAAAGAACCGTCAGAGTATTACAATTCATTTACATGAGAACTAAAAGTTCACAAATATTCTCTCACAGTCGTATTAAAATAAAAGCTTTGATACCATACGAGATAAAACTGAAAGTGGAGGTCCGGCTACTTCCTCCTATACGTTTCTCAGTAAGAAGTTAACATTAAAATGGCGGGTGGGCAGTCGTTGTCAGCTTCTGGAACGGTTGCTGCAACTAAGCAGACCCAAACATTGCTGAACCTGAAAGCAAACAGGACCTGTGAGATTATTCTGAAATAAGAACAGAGCCATTGGCACCCTGCAGCAAAGGGCAAAAGAGGGGACAGGTCTGCACAAGTGCAACAAAAGGCCCACTCTCAGTGGTCTCCTCAAACTGAAAGTCTGTCCTCAGGCGAGTGGGCGGCCCCTCCTCCACAGGTGAGAAGGGCAGGGTCCTCTCTGTAACTGCACCCGTCCCACCTCACAGCTACACACAGCAAGTAGCTCAGTCCACCTCTCTGCACAGTGTCCTCAGAGCTGATTTAAGTGGCCAAAGTCTGTGGTGGGGGACGGGGGGTTGTGGGATGCGCACCGAGTGGGCGTGTCATCACCTGCACTCCACTGCCACGGTGTTCTGGGCAGGTGAGGCGGAGGACGGACTCATGCCTGTGTCTGAGGAGCCTGAGGAGGTGGACGCTGTTGTGTTGGACACTGAGGACAAAAGGACAAAGATGGGGAGTTACTCAATCAGCTCTATGCTCATAGTGCAGAGAGAACTAAATGAAGCCTGCTCTGCTGCTCTCACCTTCTCTCTCCTTCTTTTTTAGCCTCTTCCTGCGTCTGTCGATGGAGGCCACCTCCGACTTGAGGCTCATGTAGTACTTCCTGATCTCCTGCAGCTTCTCCTGCAGGAACGAGATCCTCTCGGTGCTCGACATGCTGTCCAACTCGTCTGAGGAACCGGGACAGAATATTTCAGAACATTCAACCACTTGCTGCAGTCCTAGACTACAAAATGTGGGACTTTAAATGACATCTGTGAAGATCTTTCAGGTGGAATATTAACAAGTGGATAGTTCAGCCCTTCAATGTTTGGTGAAACTGATGTCTGTCACAAACCAGACCCTGGATCCCAAAGGTCTGTTAGGAAACTTTGGAGTCAACATATTTGGCCATAAATGATAGACCCTGCTCCCAGTGCCCACACAGGATGTAGATTTCTAGTGGCTGAGAGGCTAAAGCTTACAAAGAGAGGTGGGGAACAGGAAAATGTGGGTTAATCCGGAAGCATTTATATTCTGTTAAAGTATCGTAGCTGCATGTTTTTCTGAAATCTTCCAGCACTACTAGCTGATATTAAAATTAGATACTCATATACTTACAACTTTCCCCTGGAGTCTTTCATTTATGCATCAGAGAAAGAAACAGCTGAACTAAAAACTATTAAACACGCCCACTGCAAACGTATTTTGGACTATAAGGCGGACTTAAAAATCCTTAAATCTTTTCAAAAGTTGATGGTGCCTGACTATAATGTTGAAACTAGAAGTGCATTAATTTAAAAAGACCCCACATACTCTGGTGTAGTTCACTCTGTGGAGGTCCGCCAGTACTCAAGGCGGACTCTGCGTATACAGGTACGCGTCACACTATAAACTTCTGAGGCAAGAAGTCTTTACATCAAACGATTTTCTGCTACAAGTGAATAATACTGATTTGTGGACATAGGCATTCCTAACCCAGATCTGTTAAAGGTTACAGGAACCCAGAGAGCTACCAGGGCCCGGCTCTGAGCAGAATTTATCTGCAGCCTGACAGGAGCCGGGTCCTCAGGTCATGAAGCCGGGCTCACGGCTAAACACCCAATCTGCTGTGACTCTACCTGATGGTTTAGTGGATGAGCACAGGAGCAGGAGGGCCAGCTTGCTAAAACAGCGTATGACTCCGGCCACAGCCAAGTGTAAAGAGTGTGTTTACCAAGCTGCAGGGTCCACTTGTAGGATCGCTGGGGAGAGGGGAAGCTGGGCTTTTCTTTACTGTGTGAAGACGGAGGTGACAGAGCCGGACAACGGCCTTTCTGGGATTTGGACAACGAGAGACGAGACTGGTCCTCGCTGTCACTGCTGTGTCCTGGAAGATGAGCGGAAAAAAACTGAAATTAGCTTCCAACACAGGATACTGAAGGAATCTAACCTGAATCAGAAGACCAGCATCAGCAGATTGAAAGGACCACATGGTACTAGTGCTGGAGTGCGACCCAGTAACCACTTCTATATGTGGTGCATCTTCATTTTGGTCATAATCATGAACATTGGACAAGCTGAGGTGAAAAGGAGTTTAAGCTTTTAGGACTTTTCTGAAATGGTCGGTGCAACACTCCCCGAGCGCTGTTTCTCAATACCAAGATTGAGGATTAAGCCGGGATTTTCCAGATATCATGGCTGAATTAAGCCTGGACTCAGTTTCCCAGAAGCAGTAACACGTATGTTACCATGGCGATTTATCCTGTGCAGCTAGCCTGCTCCTGGTCCATTTTCCATGAAATTCTGCGACTCTAGGATAAAAACTATACAAACCATAAGGCTCAGTCATCTAACAACTGTTTTTGGAAAGAATATTATGTTATTTTAGATTTTTTATCATCAATAGGTAATTTCATTGCATATCAGACATCCTACATTAACTTCTTTTAATTTATTTTAATCTATGCTTAGTGTTTTAAACACAAACAAGGTCCTATTAATCATTAATCCCACTATTAAAAGCTGATATGAGGGGAACATTGCTTTGCAAAGGCTGTCTGTTGAAAACCTTTCATCTCTACTGCTTTTCTTTCAGGAGTTGAAGGGACAGTGTGTGACTAATTAAAAAGATGTAATAACTGGGAGAAAATGAGTCTATATCGGCGTAGCTATTATTACCAGGAGGAGATAATTCTGAGGGAGCGGCAACTCAGAACTGATGCGGAGGTTGCAGCTTTCTGCTGGACAGGTAAGGTAATTCAATACAACAGTTAAGTTTAGTTTTGGCTTTGTTAGAAACAGTGCAGTGTGATCCAGCAACTAGTCTACCCTCCCGGCAGAGACGGCTCGTTTGGTTGTCTCCCTCTCCTGGTGTGTGTGTGTGTGTGTGTGTGTGTGTGTAGGTGGAGGGAAACCAGCCGGCCCGTTCGCTGTCTGCAGTGCAACAGCAGAAGCGGGTCTCTTTACTGGTGTTTATAGGCGCTTATATTAGAGCCCAAATAAACAACTCATGGAATTAAGTTGCACCACTAGATGGTGTACCACAGTGAAAATCTTACACACTGGGGCTTTGAGGAAGGGTCAGCGAAACAGCGCCCTCTAGCGTTACAGAATTGATCAGAGAAAATGGTTTAACATTGTTTTTACAATATAAGTGGCTCCAAACAATGTGTTTTCCTTTATAATAGCAGCAGTGTTTCCTCCATCAAAAGATGTTGTGTTTGGTTTGAAGTCTGGCGCACGCCACTCATCCACAGCAGCATCAGTGAATCTGGGATCGACCTCATGGTCTCTTGAAAAAAATCTGGGGGCGGGCATTTACCTGAATGAATTAAACCTGGCTTGACACCGTCTGACCTACTGAGCCTGGATTGGCCTTTGTGAAACTGATAAAGCCAGGATGCTCTGATCAAGCTAGGTCAAGCCTAGCTTTATTGCTTTTCCTGGATTTCTAAATTCTGCTTTAGAAAGCAGAATTTGGCCCTGCAGAGCCAACTTCTGAAGTTCCCTAATTTCCATCATGGGAGCTTGATTTGTTTAAAGCCAACATGTTCAGAGGCAGCTGTAGAGCAGCTGGTCATGGCGGGTTGATGACAGAATGGTCTCTAGGAGCTGAGAATCAAAACAACAACACAGCATCATGTTACCTGCTCCGTTCTTGTCGGCCTTGGGCGGGGTGTGTGTCCGTTTCTGGTTCCTTTTGTGTTTCTTGGCAGTTGGGCTGGAATTTACGTCATTCACCCTCTTCTGACCTGAGAGGTCAAAGTTCACAAATGTCACAACACAAACCAAAAAACTTTAATAAAAATGTGGCTGCACACTCTTCCTGTCCTTACCTCTGTCCTTGTTTTCCTGCATAAACAGGAGGGAGGAGGAGGAGGAGGTGCTTCCCTCAAAGCCAGGACTAGAGTCTCCCCCCTGCTCCCCTCTGTTTGAGCCTCGCTCCTCCTCAGCACAATCCTTGGGAGGGTGGAGCTCCTCAGGACAGGCAGCGGGAGGGGCAGCTATTAGGAAGGGCCTGACCTGGGGCTGGGGGAGGTGGGGGCTGTGGCTGGAGGACAGGGAGGAGTGGACGACAAGGGGCAGAATGGGAGGAGCCTGTTTCTGCTCTCGCATCATGAGAAGGAGGTGCTCTGATGAGGAAGTGGGCTTTTCCTTCTCATCAGGGTCGTCCAGGTCCACCTCATGGCAGACAAGTGCTTCCGGGCCAATCTGTGGCTCCAGTTCTTCAGCTGGGGTGGGGCCTTGGGCCTCTGTCACAAGGAGAGCTGTCCCAGCATGCACCTCCACATGCTCGGGTGGAGCACAGGTCAGCTTCTCCTCTGCCACAACGTTCTGCTTGTCCTCTCCAGGATGGGAGCAGTCCTCTGGTTTCCCTCCTCCATCACTGCTCCGCTCTGACTGCTGGGATGGAGGGGCGGGTTTGGGCACGGCAGAGGAGGCTTGGGATGAGGGAGGCTCTTCCTGCCTCCCGTCAGTGCACAGCTTCTTCTCAGGCGTTCTCTGCTCTGTTGCCTTGCGTTTCAGCGGTGTGCCGCTCCTCTCTTTAGGCAACATCTCCTCCTCCTCCTCCTCGGTGGCAGAATCTGTGTCCGAGTTAACAGAGGGGGACTTGGTAGGGAGGTGCTGGGATGGGAGGCAGTGAAGGACCACCATGGGCTCTTCTTGTCTCTTGATGATGCCACGAGGAGGAGTGGATAGCAGCGTTGCCTGCAGGGGGCTGGGGGGAAGGTTGGGAGTGGGGCTAGCATTGCAGTGAGGGATTGTGGGAGGGGTCTCAGAGGCTGCCTCTCTGAGATTGGCCCTGCGACCTTTACCCCTGGGAGAGAAAGGGGGAGCAGCACGACTGTCATCCTCGGTTGTGCTAGGTGAGGAGGCGGCTGTCTGCTGTTTCTCAGGCGATGGAGACGTCCTGCTGAGGGACGCGTCCACCAGCACCTCCTGTCCAGGTGACATTTTATTCTTGTCTGGGACGGGCAACGTCCTCGTCACTGGACACGTTTTAGTCTCCTTCTCCAGCTGAACTGGTAACACCATGGGCTCTTCTGCAGGCTCCTCCTCCTGCTGTTTGACCTCTGATTGGTTCAGCCCCTCATCTGCTTTCTCCTGAGGCATGCTGGGACACAGAGGTGTGGTGAGCTCGGGGGGAAGAGGAGCAGCAGCTTCTGAGGCCACCGTGCTGCTGTCATCAGCAGCTTCAGCTACAGATGCCTCCGTCGTCGTCTCCTTCTGCTCCTTCTGCTCCTCAGGCTGCGCTGGCTCCTCATCTGGCTCGCAGGTTTCAGGTTCAGATCTTCCTTGCCATGGCGACGCTTCGTCGGTTTTCTCTGGTCCGTCGTCTGCTTCGCTGTCATCGGAGGAGTTTCCAGAATCTTCTGCAGGGACAGACAGCAGCGATTAGAAAAGGGCTGGATAGTTTTCCATCAGGAACCAGAGCGGCGCCTTTCTTACCGTTGGATGGCTGATCTGACTCATACATGCCAGAAGTCCTCCTGGTTCTCCTGCGAGAAGTATCTGCACAAAGAGAAACTAAACCGTCACCTCTAAGCCTTCTGTTGCAGCCGTACGTTTACTAGGCAGGATAAAATGGTTTCACAGCACAATCCTCCTCTCCTACCGTTCCCATTGGCCAGGTTGGGCGTGCCGTCTGCCCGGTTGCTCTTGCCATTGGACTGGCCCTCATTGCTGGGGGTTTTGGAGACGCTGCGTCCTGAGGAGCTAGAGGGCGGGGTCCTGATCTGAGGGCGACCACGCTTTAAGCCTGTTGGCTTCAGAGGTGTTATGGATGCCGACTTCTCTTCATCCTTTTCTCTCTCCTTCTCTGGTTCTTCCTTGTCTTTGTTCTGTCAGAAGACAAAACAAAAGTAGAAGTAGTAGTTTATCTAGTCAATGTCTAAACTCAAGACCAACTACTGGGCAGACCTAACAACCTAACCTAACAAGCATATTTCTGAACTGTAGGAAGAAGCCCGAGTACCCAGAGGTACCCATGCAAACGGCATACACATAGACCCCAGACCAGGATTGAACCCCAGACCTATTTACTTGGCAACAGTGCTATGAAGTGTGACACAGAGGAGTCCAAAGGTAGCTTGAGACGAGTTTCAGTCCCACCAGATGGCATTAATCTAATTAAAAGTGAGTATAGATGGACAGAAGGCTTTTTCAGCTGTGTTTCTGGTGCGATTGCTTCACATCGTGCTCCCCTCCATGTAAAAATAAAATAACTTTGGCAGACTTGATAAAAAGCTCTGAGAACCACCTTTATCTGGCCTCACCCAGTTAGAACCTGTTCTCCAGTCTATGTTGTAGCTGCAGTTTCTTTTCTTTGACGTAGTTTCCTTAATAACCTGGATGCATTAAAATCCTTGTCATCTTATTTTACGAGCGTGGACATGGTCTCAGTTTGTGGGACTTTTGTATTTATGTGAAGTCTGAGCCAGTGTCTCACCAAAAAAAGTCATTATGGTTATATAATGACTCTTGACTCTACATACTCAACCAAACAATTCCTATACGAGCCGTCCAGTTAGACTAGAATAGAATATATTAACGAGGTCTAACATCTCGCTGCCTCTCTACTGAGCATCGCTGTGGCAGCCAGACTGCTGCTGTCTGGATAATGCTAACTTGGTTGTTCCCGCTGGAGTCACATTCCAAAACATCAGATACAGGTTAGATTCAGGACCACATATGGAAGTGACTCAAATCTGACTAGGAAAAACTAAATAAACCAGACAGGAGCGTTTCCACTGGTTCTAAAGAGTCTAACCTGGTCACGCAGAGCCTGTTTTCCTTTGGCGTCTTACCTTTACTTTTTTCCTCTGTCTCTTCTTCGTGCCTTTCTCTGCAGGCCAAATGATGCGGTCAGCCTTCACCCATTCATCGTATCTGTGGGTCAGACGCAGACAGTCAGTCCCAAACCTGCACAAATCTGTTGCTTTGATGGGCTTTGAGGTTGCTGCTAGTTATCAATACACACTGGCCAGTGGTCACTAATCCTGGCAGATATTAGACACTGTCACAAAGTTTAAACCAATCAGAGTTAGAGCTGCTGGAAACAGCGCTGGCACATTGGAATCAAAGCTCTGCAGTGAACAGAGAGAGGCTTTTATCTATAATGAAGCAAATATGCCAATAGATCATCAACAACACGCTTTCTCAAAAAGGTTACGCTACATTTTTAAATAAACGGTTGGGTGAAAAGTGTTTTAATGACTCTGAAGAAGCTCTGGACAAAAAATAATGTTGAACTCGTCACACTGACCTAACGTTCCAGCCATAGTAATGAACCAGGAAGAACTGTTCTCCGTTGTCCACATCCGTCTTCTTGATGTGTGCCTCATAGATTTTCTGGGTCTTTCCTCTGCCGTACTTCACCCTGACTTTTGTTCCAGCCAAAGAGTCTCCATCCTCTTCATCTTCACTTCTAAAAAAAAACAAAAAATCTCAGTGGTATGCTGGGCATCATCATCATCATCATTATTTAACATAAATAGCAGCGTGTTTAATTTATTTCTGTTTCTGATCAGTCAGCTCACTTAACTGCAGACTTTTCTCTCACTCTGCTACATTCTAATACTCTCCAATCACACCATCTACCATTCCCTCTCCTTTTTTATGCAATTGGCTGCAGCAACGCAACGGACAGCTTTTAAAACAAATTGGCTTTGGAAACTGAATTTTATCTCATTGTCTTAAACTATAAATGAACTGGAATGTATGCACCTAGAGTGAAATCTTTCCATAGGACTGTATTCTACTTGACATGATTTTAATCATGTAAAGCACTTTGCATTGTCTCTGTACTGAAATGTGCTATACAAATAAATTTGCCATGCCTGAGTTAATAATATATTTCTGGGAATGTAAACAGTCATGTTTGTCTAGCAAAGTGCATTGAGATGAAGATTTGGGTTTATACTGAATAGATTGCTGCCGTGAAAAAATTCTTACCCATGTTCTCTTCTCATCTCCTCTTCCCCTTCTTCTTCTTCCTCCTCGTCCTCCTCCTCATCGTCCTCTTCCTCCTCATCAGAGCCTTTCTCCGAGTCATCCAGCCTTCTGTTGCTGCGCCTCCTCACCTCTCTTTGTTGCTCCTCGCTGTTCTCTGCTCCTCCCCGTCCAGCATTGTCTGGCTTGGCAGGCAGTTTCCCCCGACTCCCCACGCCCCTCCTCCTCCCCTTCAGTCAGACAAATCAGACATCCGCTTTCACTTTCAAATGATTCTTCCTAACAGATTCTCGTTTCAAACATCAAGCTGGTTTATAAAGCCAGACTAAAACCCTGAGCTGAAAAAAATAAACGAAATGAACATAATGAACCTTAACCTAGATGTGGAAACTAAAGATCTAAAAATCTCACCCTTGGTGACGATTGTCTCTCCTTCACCTCCTTTTCACTCTCACTCTCTGAATCTGCTTCCCTCCTCTTGTCATCAGCAGACTCTGCCTTCACCGGGGTTGTGAAGGACTCCTTAAGCTCAGCTTTACTCTTTTTATGATTGGCCAGGATGCTGTTGTGTCGGGGCTCGTTATGGTGGATGGTTCTGAAGGTAACACCGGCGGCGCAGCAGTACTCCTCAAAGCCAGACAGATACCTGACAGCATATCAGTTGTAAATTGTCATTGAGGCTTGAGCATGTAACGTGGCAGTCACTTCATATTACAAACCAACATGTACACCTTATTACTGTAAGTTGGTGTTCATAAAGTTGAACTTAAAAGGGATCAGCCTGATGATGGTAGTTCTTACTTTTTGTAGGCGGTCTTGACGTTGTAGGACGCAGCTGAGTTGAGGACAGGAATCCCCAGATCCATGTAGACCTGCTTCCACACGGTGCCAGACTCGATCTGAAACAGCCAGACAACCAAAGCATCAGTGGACTGCCGTAGGACTCCCTTAAACCAGGCGCTGTGGCAAATATGTTGAATTGTGTCAGACAGCCAAGATGCTCATCAGGATTTCAGTCCAGCATGTGAAACCTTTCTCAGTATCATCACTCACATGACCCGGTACTCTAACCAGTCTGCTGCCCGACATTGACCTCCTCACCTTACGACAGCCTCCCAAATGGTAGACCAGCCTGAAGAGCTTGAAGAGGTTCAGGTCTTTATAACCCAACACTGGGGGCTTGTTGATAGGAGTGCCTGAGAAAGACAGAAACACACATCAAATATTACTCCTTTAACTAAGTCAGCAGCAAATTTCATGCTAAAACATGATGTACTACACAAAAACTGCTACAGGTCGAGCTATGCAACCAACAATGTCTTGAGGTGCCAATACAATGTAGATCACCCATCTCTGATTTTAAGCTCCCACGTTTTAACAGTTGAAATTGAGATGTCAGTGAATTCATTTAATAGTGTAAAAATGCTATTTTACCTGTTGCTTAATCAAAACACATTTATCACAGTGGCACTGATAAATCAGTGCTACTCAGTGTCATTTCTCAGCTAAATTAAGAGATTGTTTCTATTGACTCAGGTATTGATGGAGGGTTAGGGTTAACCCCGATGATGGAGGCCATTTCCATATGACATTACTGTTTTCTCCACACATTTAGCTGATTCTGTGGCTTTCCTAAAATGAAATAGTGTTAGTTGAGTCTTTAGGATCTCAGACTTACCTCTGTCCTCCATGAATTTATAGAGCTGCTGGAGGAAGTTCTCCTTCTCTTCAGGGTCTGCCTCCTCCTCCGGCTAAAGTCAGAACAGGAGGCAGGAAATTAGACACTTTCTCTTTAGTGTAAACAAGCACTGCCTGGGCTATGACTATTGTCAAGAACTTTACAGAAACCTGGAGTAGCAAATCTCATAACCAGCTGGAAAATATGTAGAGAAGATGACCATGTTGTCCCCTCTTAATTAACAGCTCTATTACCATGACTTTAGGCGTGAGTGTGTGCGTGCATGCATGTCCTGTGTTGCCCTGTGATGGAGTGGAAACCTGTGCAGGGTGGACCCGGCCTCTGGCCCAATGGCTGCTGGAGATAGGCAACATATTAAAAACTTACCTCCCCCTTTATGCGTTTCTTTCTCTTTTCCTCTTCATTGTCTTCTTCCTCCTCCTCTTCCTCACTTTCCTTGTCATCTTTGTCATCTTCACTAGAGGAGGAGTCAAGAATCTGACTCATGTCCATCTTCCACACTTCGGGAATCTCTCTGCACCTCAGAAACCTCTGGGCTCCTTCAATACCTGCACATTGTGAAGGAGACGAAGAGAAAGCATGAGGCAGACATGGTAAAAGATATGATGGAGGGGGGGGGGGGGTGAAAGGAGCAGGCATGGCTGGAGAAGAGGAGAATGAAGAGCAGCTCACCTTTCCTGTTAGAAAATTGGGAGTTGCCAATGCTGAGGGAGTTAACAATGTGTGCATGTCTCCTCCCCACCGTGTAGCTGCAGGATTAGGACAGAAGTCACTTAGACTGTCAGATCAGAAATCATCGTCTTTACAAAGACATACACACAGGACAATTATCATGTGTCATTAGACCTGGGAGATAATTGAACATGCAGCGACGACATAACAAAAGTCAGATACTCAAGTAAACATGCAAACACAGAGAAAACATCCAATAAAACCAGCATTCAAACTGGCATTACATAAACTGATGAGTTAACTAAGATGAAGAAAGGGGCTGAGGGGACATGTTTACAATGGCATGTCAGTATTTATTCTCTGTGTTGACCTTTTCATATTTTACCACATCAAAACCTTCAATGTTTTAAATCATGCTTTGTTAAAGTGGTGGATTCCTGAATCTTCTACTGTTCATTTATGTTACAGAGAAAAGCTCCTAGGCCTTCAAATAACAGTCGTCTTCACATGGAGAACAAATTACAAATTAGTGGCTGAATCAGGGTAAACTGAGATAAACAGAATTTTTATTTCTAATATATTCTATTCAAGTCAAATTCATGTGGCACTAAGCATTGGTCAAAGTATATCGACTTTTGTGGTTTTAACAGGACAACATGAGAAAAAGTCAAACAGTATGACTGCTCATTAAATGTGATGAGCAGAAGTGGATTTCTGCACGCATGGAAAAAAGACTTTCAAAGGAAACTTACAATTTGCCATCACAGAACGACCTGACCAGACACTGATCCTTCTTCACCAGCAGCTCATCATTGCAACTGGGGGGCACCACCTGCACAAGCAACACCGCCTGCTTAGTTTCCTCCATGGTCAGTGGCAGTATGTTACACATAACAGCAGTCAGAAACCAGGGCTTTGAACCGATTTTTTTTCCCCCAATCGGTTCGTTCCGAACAAAAACGGAATTATAATGTTTCCGGTTATGAGTTCCACCAATAAATTGACGTTCCCGAACCGGTTAGAACAAAAAAAAATACTGTTCCTGGAACGGTTAATTTCATTCCTTTTGTTTGACAAATATAGCTATTGATATTGTGTTTGGAATGAGCGTTTTACTTAACGATGGATCGAAATTATATCTTATTTAAGATGTGTAGCTCTAGTGGAGACACCGCTCTCTCTCCATTCAGTCAGCGAATGTGTGATGTCACACAGGAAGTGAACCTCAGCCGTCATGGTAACGTGCGCTAACCTGACTCCGCCAGCTGTATGTCGCTCCGCCTAGCTTCATTCACATACATCTGGGACACCTCCATAGTCTTTATTGAAGGCTGGGCCTTATCAAAAATCCTTGCATATGATTGGATAAGCCACTTGTCTGTCATCTTCACACCGAAGCTAACCCGTGACGCTGTGAGAGTGACGCAGGTAAAAACAAAACTTTTTTTTTATGTGTTTGCGGCTCTAGTGGCACGCGTTTTATTGACAGTGAGCTGACAGGAAGAGGGGGGAAGACAGGCGGCAAAGCGCCACGGGTCGGAGTCGATCCCGGGCCGACCGCGTTGAGGACTAAAGGCCTTCTAACATGGTTCACGCTAACCGACAAGATGCCCGCTGCGGACGCGGCCCGGAAAACAAAACTTGCCAAATCCGGTCGGGAGAAGGGCGAAAACATGGTTTCCACCAACAAAAGCCTTCAGAGGCGTTCTCTGATGTTCTTTTAATGAAACAATATTAGGTAGATTGGACAACACGGAAGAAATAGCAGCATCAATGCTAACGCTTGCTTCCTCGATGCGAGCCGCCATTGCTATCAAAACAGTCTCACGTCATGGTCGCATCTCTACTACGTCACATCTATGAAACTCCAGCCCTCCGTCCTGATGGGCCAGACCATAAAATTGATTGGAGTAATCACTTTCTATGGGCGATGTCCCAGATGTATGTGAGTGAAGCTAGGCGGAGCGACATACAGCTGGCGGAGTCAGGTTAAACGTGCGCAGGAAAATAATTACTTTTTTTTTTAGTTAATTAGGCAACGAAAACTTTGAGGAACGAAATAAAACCGGTATTAACCGGTTACCATTATTCTTAAATAAGTGTTCCAGTTCCAGAACATAAAAAAAAAAAAAAAAAAAAAAAAACGTTTCCGGTTTCGTTTCTGTTCCCTGTAAAATACAAAAAGTTCCCGGTTTTCGTTTTCGTTCCTTGAACCGGTTCAAAGCCCTGTCAGAAACATAACAGAAAAAGCAACATTTTCTATAAAAATCAAAAGTAAATAAAGCCATAAATAAGTTTCATTCAACAAATCAACCAATTAGGAAAGTGAATGCTAGGGCTGCAAAGTAAATCGCAACTTTGTTGCAGAATTTCACCAAGAACTGCTTAGAGTGCAAAATGAACACATGTTAATTGTTTAGGTAGCTTTTAATAAACACATTGTTGAGAAGGATTGTTTCCAGTAGCTGGTTAAGCTACACTTATCTGAGGTGTATACTTTCTATGAAACCACAGCATAAAGACATTAACACTTAAAACTATTGCGAAACATTATTGGAATTTGGAAAATTTACCATTGTTACTGCATTGTGCAGGTTTTCCTAATATTGTGCAGCCCAAACAGAGCACTACACTCTCAGACTGCAGGTCTGCTGGTGGTTCCTAGAGTCTCTAAAAGTAGAATGGGAGGCAGATCCTTTAGCTATCAGGCTCCTCTCCTGTGGAACCAACTCCCAGTTTTGGTCCGTGAGGCAGACACCCCGTCTACTTTTAAGACTAATCTTAAAAATTTCCTTTTTGACAAAGCTTATAGTTAGAGTGGCTCATGTTACCCTGAGCTACCTCTATAGTTATGCTGCTATAGGATTAAGCTGCAGGAGGACATAAAGATATATTTCTCTCACTCTGTTGAGTTCTCCAACTTCCATTATTTGTCATTTCAACTTTTAACTTTAAGTTCTCTCTGTCTTCTGGTGTTCTATTAGCTGTGACACCATCCAGGGGGGGTAGATCATCCGCCATTACTCTCTAACACAAAGAATTCCTGGATCAGTACTTCTGCTCTGTCTTCTCTAACCCTCAGTCAATCGAGGCAGATGACCGTTCATACTGAGTCTGGTTCTGCTGGAGGTTCTCCTCCCTGTTAAAAAGAGTTTTCCTCTCCACTGTCACTTCATGCTTTCTCAGTATGGGGGATTGCTGCAATGCCATCAACAGTGCAGACAACTGTCCCTGAGGCTCTACGCTCTTTCAGGAGTGAATGCTGCTTGTCAGGACTTGATGCAATCTGCTGGGTTTCCTTAGATAGGAAACTTTTTGACCAATCTGCCTGTATTACGTAATTAAATTTGACGGTGTAAAGTGCCTTGAGATGAAGTGTTGTGAATTGATGCTACATAAATAACAGAGACATTGACTACACTATTAGCTGAGATCAGAAAACCATTTCTGGTCAATTGCTGTAAGAAATTTGTCTTCACTGATTTACCAGAGCCATGAACCAATCAGCAGAGTCCACCACATTCTCTATGCTGCAGATCTGTCCCAGCAGCTCATCAGCCAGCTGCTTCTTGTCTTCTTCCTCTTCTTCACTGGATGAAGTGTCATTTTCCTCATCAGCTCTAAAGTACATACGAGAAAGATGAACTTCAGTTTACAGCAAATAGGAACTGAACCACAGTCTAATGTGGGAAAGTCCAGCGATCAGCTGGACCATCATGCACCGTTTCTGCTGAGGGATAAATGTCAACAGTTACATCAAAAGCCAGTTATTCCCAAATATTCAAGGTGATAGCAAAACACCTTTCAGCTTAACCCCCCCCCCAAAAGAAACCAAATCAAGTAAAAGCAATAAAACATGAAAATTATTCATTGTTTTCAGAACCGCTTTGTGAGACGTTTTAGTCATCGAACAATTAAAAATAATTAGCAACACAGAAACTTCATTTAAAAAGGTGATGAACAAAAGATCAAGGCTCGTCTGCAAGTCAGTTCCTGGTATCAGAGCTTACCACTGATCCAAAGCGTTAGTTTCAACACGGCTGCGATATGTTTAAGGTCCTTTCAACCAGACACAAGAGAAACCATCAGAGTGATCAAAGATTTCTACAGCTGTAAGGCTCCCATGCTGTGGAAACTAAGGAAAGGCCCAGTTCCACCGGCTCTTATTGGCCGCGCACCGCTCCGCTCACTTTCCAGTATTTCAGCAGCAGTTTTTTCAGGGCCAGCCTGCGTTCCTCCGGCTCTGCTGAAGACCAGGGTCAAACCATGAGTGAACACCCCTTTTCAGTGATTGGCCGCGGGGCGAGGAGAATTGAGAAGGTTTTCTCAGAGGAAGTCCAGAAAACTGAAGAGTAACACATTAATATTAGGGATCACTACAGAGTGGGTCAAACCAAGATATAATTTTATTATTTTCAATCCATGAACCACATCTGAAGGAAAAAGAAAGAAAAAGGGATATTCCAGCTATCTTTACCCAGACAAGCTGTATCAGATCTATGGATTTATGGAGGCTTTCTCTCATTTCACACTGAAAGCTTTTATTGTCTCTGAAGTGTCCATCCATCCTCCTCATGCGGTACAAGGCAGCAGCTGTCTGCCTTTCCCTGCTGCCGGCCCCTCTTTCTGTATAAAGCAGCCGGGGGAGCAGCGAGGTGCTTTCACAGAGGTGGCCGCTGAAAGGAGCTCAAACACGATCAAGTCTCACCCTCCCTCCTCACCCTCCCTCCACTGACAGGCAGCCCACAGCCTGGTAGTAAGCACCCAATCAAACTGATAAACATTACTGTGGTTAAAATCTTTAACGTGTTCTACTCGCTCCCCCCATGGCCGAGATAAAAGCCTTAATATAATATTTTTTCTTTCATTCATAATGATGTATTTTTATCATTTACCATTTCTCACAGATTTCTTTAAAGTGTCAACAGGGGACGGGGGCTAAAGCAACGCCGAGAAGGCGTGTCCCTCTTCCAGGCCGATGGAATCACTAAAGTTGGCGAAAATAATCTGAGCGGGGAGGAACCGAGTCAGGTGGGCCAGTGGAACTGCGTCTGAAGTGTCTCCGTCTTTTCCTCCTGCCCGGAAAGCCCCAGTTCCAACATCCTCTTCCCATTTTAAATGATATATGGGCTGAATTTATACACGTCTTCTAGTCCTACCATCCAATCAAAGCGCTTTACATTAGAGCCACGCGTAGATCGCTAGGCAACCTGGGGTTAAGTGCCTTGCCCAGGGATGACCATTCTTCCCACCAAGCCACAGTCGCCCACTGTGTCCAACATGTTAATGCTTTACTGGCCTGATTTCACTGTCTTCAAACAGTTTCAAAGCAGTTATGGTTTCAAAGCCATGTGTAACTACAACAGATTTAGATCAACTGCACAGATCCCAAATCCCCAACATGTCCAGGGGAGAGGGAAACAGAGTTCCAGCAGCACAAATAAAAGCACTGATACGTAGCAATAAAATTAGAACAGCTGGTTCTCTCAGCAGCTTCACTTTATCTCTTATGAAAAGTCCTTGTACCCCTGGAAGACGCGACTGTAACACTTTGAAGAGGTGGGTGATCTGACAGAAGGATTAGAAAAATGTTGACGAGCTGCCAAAACATCAAGAAACTGTCTCGAAGGCAGAATCTATGTATGCAGTTCTTTGCTCTCCTCCTCGTTTTCCTTCAACTGAAAAAAATACATAGCTGTGATAAAATGTTTTCTGGTTTTAATTATTATGGTAGAAGTACTGTATTTGCTGTTTGTTGAAAATAAAATGGCCAGAGAAATTATATTTGTGACATCACTTTAAAATAAAAAGTCTAGCTTTTTTAAACATCCATCTAACGCATCGTCTCGTGGCACTTCTCTTACTGAGAGGTCGGGACTCTTACGGGATCAACGTTGAACCGACTAATGAAGAGAATGTTGTGAAACGTGAAACGTTTGAAACATTGAACATTTTCACAACATTTTAATCTTGAGTTGTACATCAGTGTTGGTCAACGTTCAGTATCCAGCACTTTAGGCGGTTCTGATCCAGCTCACCTGAATCAAACCACTGCTTGATTAGCAGACCTCTGAGGAGGTAGATTATATTCTGACCAAGTAGTGAAACCATTTCAATAAGCTAGGTTGGATGCATCTAAAACCTGCAGGAAACAGGTCCTTGAGGACAGATGGACACCTTAGGACTAAAAAGCTCAGTTTCTTTTGGAAATAAAATAAATAAAAAACTAAACTGAATGAACCTGACTGCAGTAGTTGCGTTTAATTAGACAGTTTTCGGCTGGATTTTAATATGACCTCTTTTTTTGGTACACTGCTGTGAGAAGACTTTGGCTCAGAATTGGTGTTACAAAAAACTGAGCTAAACTAAGTGCCTCTGAATATCTAGATTCCAGCCACGAAAAAGATAAAAATCCATCTAGCATTCAGCTATCTGGAGCTGGTTCTCAGGACGGCCATAATAAACAGGTTCATCACTGTAACTGGCAGCGGATTGGTCAGACAGCCAAGAGAAGTTGTGACATCACTTGATGTCATCAGCACATAAAGCGAAACCATTTCTCAGCATCATCACTCCTCTACCGTATCCAGTCACAGTGAGAGAGGTTATTCTGTCCCCCTGCATCCCAGCTACAGCTACTCCAGACAGTTTGCTTTCACTCACTCTGATACCAACAAGTACTTTCACAGAACTGCAGGAAACCTCTATATTGAGCCACTGACTAACATTTTATGGGGTTCTGTAAAGTTGAACATCTCAAAAATACATGAAACAAGCAATTCCGAGCTGATTTCAGTGACTTTCCCAGAGAAACTTGGATAGATGGACAGCAGCTACAAAGACGCAAGGTACTTCATTCATAACCTAACTCCAGCTGTTGACACCTTGCTTGTTTGCATCCATGTTCCTACTGATAAAGCAAACTACAACCAAAAACTCACACGGCCTGGGATGAGCGTCTTCCGCCTCGGTTCGATTTCTTCCCGATGACTGGGGTGCCAAAATGCTCTGGGTTCGTCAATGGCAGCTGGTCCAGAGTCTGTGTGAGAATTTCATAACGTTTTAATAAACATAATAATTCAGACTTTTGTTAGAAGGTTACAGTGAGCCGTTTGAAAACTCACCTCACTCTCTGCAAAATGTCTCTCTCCTTTCAGACACAGGGAAGTTCGACGAAGAGTTTTCTCATCACCATCATCAAAAACTGAGATAAACAGAGGAATGAATGTTTTATGTCACTCTCAAACATTGAGGTGTTTAAAATAAACAAGCGACGCTTAGCCTGGCAAGGGGGAGGGTGAGTGGCCCGCCAGGTTTACATTACACTGGGGGAAACCCTGCAGTATGAACCTGAACAGCCGGACCTCCAAAATCAAGGCAGCAGTCTTCAGACTGGGATTCTGTTCATAATTATTGCCAAGGCCTGAAAAGACGATGCGCTGAATGACCGGTTGGGACTGTGGATGGTAAGAACTTTATGTCCATGTCATATTGTGCAATGTGTGGATTTAGTGCATTGTTTGAAATTTGTATTCTGGGGGAATTTGAAAAGCAACACTAATGTTTTCTGTAGCTTAGAATATGGCGTTTACGAAGTAGGAAACATATGTTCGGATCTAGGTGCTGTGGTTTTTTGTGGGCTGTTTTGTGTATTATATTCATAGCATTTACATTTATAGGTGGTGTTGTGGAACAGGCATTTTATTGTGAAAAATTCTGTTCTCTTGATGTAAACTGCTTCCCTGCTTGCTGTTCTGGATTCTCATCAACTATCTGCTATCAACCAACAATAGCCTCCCACATCTTCTGGCTCTGAGCAAAAAAAAAAAATCAGCACCATTTTCAGGGTTTTCTACCATCACATTCTTCTGATTGGGAACCTCTCATTCCTCCTGGTCTCACAGCATCTGTAGAATTTCAACATGGACTCAGCTTCGTGAGGCTTTCCTCCAACTTTAAACTTCAATCAACTTCACTTTTTAACAAGTTCTTTTAATGTGGAACAAATGTGTGCTTTTACCACAAATTTTCACATTCAATACGCTTCTGTGAAATTTTTTCACTTTCTTTGCCTTTTCTCCACGGTTGCCATTAAACCATGAAAAAACAAAAACGATCAGCTGACCAATTTTTAATCCACATCAACATTCCTGAGGTGCTTTGCATCGACTGTTTATGGTTGGATCTGGGCGTGTAGAAGGCAGAACATGAGACGTTCAGGTACACCTGGGAACTATAAAAGGAGAATTGAGTGCTGGTGTGAGAGCATTTCTTCATAAATCAGATTTTTTTTGTTGTTTGCCATTTTACTTTTTTTGCCGTACAAACACTTTTTGTATGGATTCTAAGCAATGTTTTGTAAATGAGACGCCAAGGCCACTGAGTCAGTCATTTATGTGTCTGCATACCAAACTATTCTAGAGTCAAATGTGAGCCAAGCTGGGTCATAAACTGGACAAAGATCCTAAAAACTGCCGCAGATCTACAGCAATCCTCTTAGTCCTCGACGACCACTGTCCACCCACCAGGGTCAACTAGGTGTCTCCTGCAGATGCGCACGTTAGCACAGATATGTTGTCCACGTAGCACGTGTGTCACCGGCGACAATACTGGTGGGAGACAGAGGGTGGCACCAAGCCCCCAGCAGATGAACAACGGTCAGATTAGGAGAAAAAAAAAAAAAAAAAAAAAAAAAAAAAAAAAAACTTGTTTTAAGAACTCCAGAGAAGAGAGATCTGCCGTTTTCTCAGTCAAGGCTCCTTCATCTCTAACAAGGATGCAAAAACTGCAATGACATTTTGGTGACAAGTATCTTCATGTCTCCTCAGCTTATTTTCCTCTTCTCTACCTTTGAACAAACGGTGTATAAACCCGCCCGTTATAACCCCCTGCGAGGCCGCAGTGAGAACTGTGCTTATTTGAGAGGAAGCCAGTTGTTTTAGATGAGCTATAAATACTATGAAGACAGGAACGTGTTTGTCTGAGAAGTCCAAGCAGACAGATACATCAAGCCCATAACAGAACTGTGCAGAAAAAAAGTCTTCAAACCTCATTGAACTGAAACAGCTCTGAAAAGGAGAGAATTCCTGCACAACAATGTAAGACCACACTCCAAATCAGACTGAAAGCAACTACCGAGTGCCATTGCTGTGAAGGGTGCTTCTACAGGCTCCTGAAGCGTGAAGTGTACATCATTTTTACACACACAGCTTCTCCAAATCGGTTTGTCTGTCTTTAATAAGTAAATGTGTGGAGCCAGTTGTGTTTTTGTACTCTTTAAGTTAGATTTTATTATTTTTTTAACCTAATAAAGGACCAGGGGTTTGATTTACAAAACAGTGCGTAGGAATTTGCATATGCCAAAAACGTCTCCCAATGATCATCGGCGAGAGGAAAGTAATGGCAGAAATCTGATGAAATGCTGTGCGGACTTTTAAGATTTAAATTGGGTTATGGGCAACTTATGGGCACGTGTATGACATGTTCTTATCTATAGTTGTGGCTAAGCAGCTGCAGCACAAATAATGCGTTTTAGAATGCCTTTGATGAAGTCGATCTATGATTACAATCTGATTTGGAGTTAAATTGAACTTCTGAGAGAAATCATCGTGCAGTTTGGCTGCAATTCGCCACTTCACCATCTGTGTTGCCAGTTCCCCCAGCTCCAAAAACAAGCGTACACCTGGGTCAGAGTTGCCGTGACGACCGCACATTGACGTCAAGTTTTATTTAATACATCACAGCCTTTGTGTGGAAAGTGATGGATGCAAGATTTATAAATGAGGCCCCTGGTCATTTTTAGTTATTGCTATTCCGCTTCGTATTTAAAGGGGCAACAGGACAGTTTTATAGGAACACAATTTGTTTTCTTGCAACACACTGAATTTAAGGCTAAAAGTTATCAGTTAATTGCCGTTCCAGTAGTCCTTCCCCAGAATTACAGCTTTAGATGTTGATTGATGATACTAATCTCCACAGAGGACGCTGTCTTGTTAGCACTGCACTCAGCTCTGACTCATTTGCAGCAGCTCAACACCTATGTAAGGAGCAGGGAGAACATCTCCGTGCTCCTGGATCAGTGACTTCCTCACCAACAGACCCCAGGCTGTGAGGATAGAGAAACACATCTGCTCCACTGATCCTCAACACTGGAATGCCGCAGGGCTGTGTTCTCAGCCCAGTCCTCTTCATCCAGGACTGTTCTGCTGTCTACCCCACAAACACAGTGGTGAAATTTGCAGATGACACCACTGTGGTGGGTCTCATCTCCAACAATAAGTCCCACTACGGGGATGAGGTCAGCAATTTGACACAGTAGTGTTACAGGAACAACCTGATCCTGAACACCAGTAAGACCAAGGAGGTCATAGTGACTCCAGGAGGACTGAACATGCTCCTCTCTGCATACAGGGGGAGGTGGTGGAGCGTGTGGACAGCATTTGGCTTCTGGTTGTTCACATCTCCCCAGACCTCTCCTGGACAGTGAACACCTCCCACCTGGTGAAGAAAGCCCAACAACAGCTCTTCTTCCTCAGGAAACTGAAAAGGTCTGAACTTTCCACTAAACTGCTAAAGAACTTCTACAGAGCTACCATAGAAAGTGTTTTATGTCTCAGCATAACTGTGTGTATGAGAGCTGCACAGTCCAGGAGAGGAAGGACTTAGCACAGGTGGTGGGAACAGCGCAGGGGATTGTGGGATGCTGTGTGCAGGATCTAGACTCAATTTATGCAGAATGAGTCCAAAGAAAGACCAGACGCATCTTCATTGATCCCACCCACCCAGGCCCCTCTCCCGTCAGGTAACGCTTTAGAAGCCTCAAAGCCAAAACAAATAAACTTAGAAACAGCTTCTTCCCAAGAGCTGTGAGGGCAATCGCCCCCTTATGGGAGACTGCAGTCTGCTTTAAAAATCATCCCACTGTTGCTAATCCATCATACGTTATAATTACTTTAATGCTACTGTACACTCTGAATATCTAAATGCACATTCCGGTAAACAAACCCTTAATCATCATTGTTCAATAAGCACCGTACTACCTTATTGTTATTTGCGACATTCATGAACTCAAAAATTTAAATATAAAACGTTTGTCTTTTTTTTTTTTCTTCATTAATGTGTAATGTGAACCGGAGTAGCTAAAGAGAAATTTCGCCTCAGTAACACATGGTGACAAATAAAATATTCTAATCTAAGAGGATATTGTTTGCTTCATTTCATCATTGTAACTGGCAGTGGATTGGTCAGACAGCCAAGAGAAGATAGGACATCACATGATATCAGCTTAAAAAGCGAAACCACTTCTCAGCATCATCACTCCTCATCCACAGCCAAGTCAGGGTTTTGTACTTGTTCTGTCAGTAATAGATAACATCAAAATAATAATAATGCCTCCTTGTAGGGTTGCACAATCAATTGCAAATGTTTTTTTGTCACCATATTACCATGGATCTCAATATCCATACTGCAAAAATTTGCCTGACATGCAATAAGTATTAGCTAATTATTTAAGCCCCATGTTCTCAGTGCCCCTAATACGTTTGGTGACATTTGCTGTTTAATGCAACATAAAAGGTTTGAGATGGTAAAGTTGATAAGAAACTACAGTTACATTGTTTAATAGTCAGAACATCACAAGTTGGACAGAGACAAGCTATTCATTAAAATCTTGTGTTTCAGATGGAAATGATGAATGTTTTTGTTTTTTCAGTAGCTGATAGACTACCCTTTATCTGGGGTCTATCTTTGCTATGATCCTAAAGCAGAAAGAGAAACATTATAATTCTCTATTGCAAGCTATATCGTCATCACAACTTTCTCTGATATTGTGCAGCCCTACCACATTGCTACTTCCATAAGTGACAGCAATTTCTTTCCAAGAAGTGTTCACAATCTGTTGATAGTTGTGATCTTTATGGGCCGAATTATAATGGCAAACCCCCACCATTAGAAGCTGTTTCTCGTCCGCCACGTTTTTCTGCCTGGGATTGTCCATGCAGTTAGAAAATGTCTTGGGTGTGCTGTGAGGTAGATTTGGGACAGCGCAGAGGCCACGCGGTTGCTGAAATGATGTAGTTTGGCCTTGTGGACACGTCAAGCAGAAACCAAGCTTTAGACCGTTTCTCAGTGGTTTGAGACTGGGACTCTTAGGACTGTGGAAAGACTCGACACAACCCTTTTCCATGGGCTTATGTCTTCATACCTACAGGAGCCATTTGTATTCAGTTAGGACATACAGGTCTGAAGTAAACTCAATTTAAACAGCTGTAAATTTAACAGATCATCTGGCCAGCCTACTGTTCACAAGCTTATCTAACCCTCCGGCCATCATGTTGACGGATGTCTTCTGAGGGCTAGAAGGTTCTTTAGACGTCTGGTCAACACTCACCTACAGTGTAGAGGCTGGCATCTGTCAGCTTACTGATGATGGCCTCGCTGCACAGACCTTCACTGGTCCTCACCTCCACAGTGGAGCCCACCTGAAGAACACACACAGCAGAGCTTACATTTACCGCCCTGTAGTTCTACCATAAAAACTACCATTAACACTTTTTCTGAGTCTTTTGAATGTCAGTAGAAAAAAAAGCTTTACATAGTGAGTCTTATCTTGGCTAAAAACCCCAAAAGTTGTGGAATATGTTTATATTAAAACATATCAAAAAGCAGGAATATTATTTCGATTTGAAGCCAGTTCAAAGAACCCAGGGATCTCTGTTTAGAACTTCAATGATACATTTCATTCTCAACATTAAAGTGCTTTCTATTACAAAAGCACTCATAGCACTTTAACCTTTCCACATTTTGTCACATCACAGCCACAAGGTCCAAAGTTTTTTTTACAGGGACTTCATGTCAAAGACCAGAGTTGTGCACAATGAGCCCCTTTCCACTGTAGGGACTTTCAGCGGTTATCTGGGATTTTAAAGGAACCACCCCTTATCCTGCACAAATTCAAACCCCAAGTGAGGAGAACAGTTTAGTTTTTAGTAAGCCACGCCCACCAAATTGTTATTTTTCTCCACGATAATTGACACCTTGTTGGGCTTCATTCCTTACATATATTAAACTTTCTGAATACGCTTTTATGGTAGTTTTTAAGCTCCAGTGTAAGATTTTCACACTGTCACCCTATCTAGTGGTGAGCTAACTGAATTACAAACAACTTTGCTGTAATAACTACTACAGAAGCCGCCAAGTATCAAAAATGTTACCACGTAAACGTATCAGCTCAAAATTAAACTATATGAAACAATATGATTCAGGTGACGTTTAACAACAAAACAGAGCAACAGATCAGGCTCCATTTTACAGCTTCAAAGTTTTGTTCAGTTCAGTTGCTAAGTGACAGAAGTCTACTTTATACCATATTCATACTTTTTCTTATTACCACCACCTGCTGAGAGACTGGAGTCCAACACTTTAAAATCACCCCACTGTTACTAGCCCGCCATATGTTACAATCACCTTAATGCTACTGCACACTCTGAATATCTAAATGCATATTCCTGTAAACAAACCTCAATCAGCACTGTACTACCTTATCGGCTTTATGTGACATTCCTGAAGTAGAAAAATAAATAATGTATCCCCTGTTCATTGCATGTTTGTCAGTTTTTTTCCCCTTCATTATGTGTAATGTGAACCGGAGTAGCTAAAGAGAAATTTTGCCTCAGTAACACATGGTGTCAAATAAAATATTCTAATCAAAGAGGATATTGTTTGCTTCATTTCATCATTGTAACTGGCAGTGGATTGGTCAGACAGCCAAGAGAAGATAGGACATCACATGATATCAGCTTAAAAAGCGAAACCACTTCTCAGCATCATCACTCCTCATCCACAGCCAAGTCAGGGTTTTGTACTTGTTCTGTCAGTAATAAAATAACATCAAAATAATAATAATAATAATAATAATGCCTCCTTGTAGGGTTGCACAATCAATTGCAAATGTTTTTTGGCACCATATTACCATGGATCTCAATATCCATACTGCAAAAATTTGCCTGACATGCAATAAGTATTAGCTAATTATTTAAGCCCCATGTTCTCAGTGCCCCTAATACGTTTGGTGACATTTGCTGTTTAATGCAACATAAAAGGTTTGAGATGGTAAAGTTGATAAGAAACTACAGCTACAATGTTTAACAGCCAGAACATCACAAGTTGGACAGAGACAAGCTTTTCCACAAACAACAAGCTTTTCAAACACATGGATGTGTAGTGACGTTTTCTTCACAACCTTCCTGTATGTCATTAGCCATATTTAAATACATTTTCAGCAGCCCTTCGGAGCAGTGAGAACATTGCCCAGGATTCTTTTTACCCAGGTAAAAGAAATCCCAGGCATTTAAATCTAACCTGGCCAGCCAGATTGATGTGTAGCATTGTCCTTTCTGCACATTATCAATCTGGGAGTGCGCCCATCGAATCCGTTCAGGGACAGGAGGGACATTAAGCAGAACTCTCTGAGCAAGGCGACACCTAGTGCCCGCCTACCAAAGGTCGGTTTTAGCCGAAGCAGCAGGTGCCACAAAAAAAAAAAAAAAAAAAGTTACGCTGGTCAAGGCCCTTCTAGTTGTTTTTGTTTCAAAGAAGAAATTGTGCATTCTGACCAAACAGCTGTGACAGCAGCAGCTAAGCTGCTCCTCCTGCGCTGCCATGTGTTGATTTGGCTGTGGGCTCAGCAATTCTTGCCTTTTGTCACAGCTGTATGTTCCAACTTAGACAATAATACTGCAATGTCACTGGCTTGACCCGTTTTTGGTTTGGACCTGAACAGTTGAGACGGGAGCAGGACAAGATGGATTCTTATGAGTTTGTGAACGCACAAATAATGCGAGAATTCAGCTAGCACTATACTTTTACTGTGCAGTTGGATGATACTCCATCAAATTTTGTTATCTATAAATTATTATTGCAATGACGAAAAAGTGTTGATTGACATTGGGAGGAAAAGGGGCTATAATATAGTAGAAAACAGACAAAGTATTATTCACAACATTGATTTAATACTTTGTAAGTTCACCTTTTGCTGCAATTATGGCTGAACCGTTTTTTTGAAGCATGTCTTTTCAGCTTTACACATCTAGTATGTTCAGGTTTGTTCTCTCACTGGAAGGTCTTCTGTAACAAGATTGTCTTGTATTTTACTCAATCTTTCTCCTCAACTCTGAGGAGCTTTCCTGTCCATACTGTGATGAAGAACATCTCCACAGACTAATGCTGCCAAACACCATGTTTTTGCCAGGGCAAATATGTGTTGAGAATGCTTTGTTAAGTTTCCATCTCAATAAATATTTGACAAGTAGTTAAGAGTTCAGTTTTGACCAGAGATCCTTCTACATGATTAACATGTCTCTGCATAATCTGTGTCAAACTTTAAATGGGACTTCTATCGGTGTGTTGTATTTCCAGACAGAATTTATATTGTTGGGAGCGTGGGATCCAATGGGATAACAGATTTCTGTTGTGTTCAACAGAAAAGGGACATATTGGGTTTTTTCATGGTTTGCCTCCATTACTTCAATATACCGAGAACATTTGCCTAATACAAATATAAAAATGACATCTGTTAAAAGTCGATTATTATAAACATTAAAGCTTCATAGAGCACGTTCTCAAAAAGTAAATGGCTCTATGGTCATTTTCAGATGTCATACAAAAATACCATTTGCTTTGATTGTCGCAAATCACCAAAACTCAGTCTGTTGGAAACATAATCCACCTTCCTGAGTCCATCACTGAAACAGATGGCTGCTTTATTCTTGGAAAACACCTTTTTGTTGCTAGAGAGACCCAGAATGGATCAGATACAGATCCCAAATGTAATAAAAATTTAAATTGAATAAAGTTACGCTAAAAATATTCTAAACTTTCACAGATCTAGATTTTAAAGACTTTCATTCAATGAAGAAGTAGGAAAGAAGGCAGGTAGCCTTCAAAATATAACCATGTATAAAGATACATGATAGAGACAGAAACATAAAAGAGATCAGCTGTAAGAAAGGAGATCCTTCCGTCACCATCTACAACAACTAGTTGAAGAACCCTGCATGATGTGAATTACACCAGCATTTCATTTCCCTTTGGGATTAATAAAGTGTTTTTGAACTGAATTTAATAAGAGAGAATGATGCATAAATAGGAGAGAGGTTAAGGGAGACAGAAGATGGTTGCTCATATAAAGCTGTATTCTTTGATATAAATGGAAAGCAAAGTGGAAGGAAAAATCTTTGTAACCCCCCAACAAACTTTCTAGGGGAAACACTGAAATGTGCACCGCACTATTCAGATTCTTATGGTTAAAACCATGTATTTTTTCTCAATCGCAATTTTGTGGTCGGTGAAAAACTCCACGGGAATACGCTGCCACCTGCATTTATGGCATTACAAAATGTGAAAAAGCTCAAGTGGTAGTACTTTTACGAGGCTGATGAAAACCCTTTTGCCCGATCAGATAATTAATATAGATGTGATATAAAACTTGTAGCCTTAAGGTGTGACGTATGTAGCTTTGGATCTTTGATAATGTGATTGTGAAAACCTAGTTGAGACAGAAAATAATCCATTTCCTGTCTGTCTGAACATGGGATGCTTTAAACTAAGACATTAAACCGGCTTACCCTCAGAGGTCCTTTGACCTGGTCGTCCTGCACTACCTGGGAAGTGCTTTCACCTTTCAGAGTCACCTGGAGACAGAGATGAATAAAGGAAAGGAGGTTAACATCATTCTCCTCTCTTTGCCAGGAAGCAAAAAGTGATCAAAGGTTTTGGCATGGCTCAGGAAACAGGCAGTCTGGGATATCTTTTATTCATTTGTAAACTAAATTTTTTGGAGAAATAATTTGATCTTCAACATTACCATTGTTACAGACTGAATGACTAAGAACTATTCATATATGTGTTTGTCCATTTATTTCGTTTAGTGAACACCCAAGATTGTTTGATGATTCAATTTGTCCCTGCAGATGATGGAGTTCTCTCAGGTTATGAACAGCAGACATGAGAACAAAAACAAGCACATTTTAAGTCTAAATGTCATCTCCAGAGCCCAGGAGATGTGTTTATCGCTGCATTTTGCACAGAATTAATTTTCCTGCTGCTTTAGAGTCAGTGTCAGATTCAAACTGGTTTGGTTTAGAAGTTTGGAAAACTGGAATAATCTATTAATCCAAAAGGTTTCTGCAATAGTCCCTTAGGTGCAAGAGCCCGCCATATGTTACAATCACCTTAATGCTACTGCACACTCTGAATATCTAAATGCATATTCCTGTAAACAAAACCTCAATCAGCACCGTACTACCTTATCGGCCTTTATGTGACATTCCTGAAGTAGAAAAATAAATATTGTATCCCCTGTTCATTGCATGTTTGTCAGGTTTTTTTTCCCTTCATTATGTGTAATGTGAACCGCAGTAGCTAAAGAGAAATTTTGCCTCAGTAACACATGGTGACAAATAAAATATTCTAATCTAAGAGGATATTGTTTGCTTCATTCCATCATTGTAACTGGCAGTGGATTGGTCAGACAGCCAAGAGAAGATAGGACATCACATGATATCATCAGCTTAAAAAGCGAAACCACTTCTCAGCATCATCACTCCTCATCCACAGCCAAGTCAAGCTGTCCTCTTTCATCTTTGAATGAGTGTCTTAATGGTTAGCAGAAAGAAAAAAAAAAGATTGAGTTGGACAAAACATTAAGTTAGGATGTCCCAAACCAAATACAAAGGTCTTTACCAAATATAGAATGGTGCAAAAGGTTCTTGGTTTTTCTAGTAGTTCTGGTATTTATATTTTTATTAACAGAATAAGATAGAAAGTCAGGAAAACAAACCTTCGTTACTCTGTTAATTTTTCCATGCATATCCAGACTTGGAAAATTAACAAATACATTTCAAGACTTCAAAAATGAGTAAGGCCCTTGTAAATAGTTATACACAGTCACTGGCAATAATGTCCTGATTGCTAGGACTGCTCATTTACAAGAAAACTGATTCATAGTTAAAACTACCGATATATGCAATTTTGAAACCTGTATTATGCCAAAACTTATTAATATTAGATTGCTTGATATTGTTGAAAGTTGTTCATTCAATAACACTTTTAGGGGATAAAAAATGACAGATAATTCAGAAAAGGGAAGATTTTTGCTAGATTTTCAAAAAAGATGGGGGTATTTCAACATGTAGGAAAAAGAAACGGATGATTGAAGTTCTGAGCCACAGGAAGCAGGGTCGGTTGAAAGTACAGAGTCCTCAGCTGGATCACACGCAGCTCGCGTCTCCAATAACATCCTGTGATCGCTGCTAAGATCAGAATAGGCTTTTATGAAAGATGCCAGGTGGTAGTTTGCTCCCACAGCTCCAGCTCTTACCTTGACCTTGACCATGCGTTTAACAGTCTTGATTTGGGCTTCACAGAAGGCGCCTCTGTACTTGGCACTGACATCTGTCCCCACTGTCAGGTAGGCAGGCTCGTCTGCTGCCTGAAACACACAAACCATGCACACAAATGTATCTGACATGCAGTGCAGCAGTTTCTGGGTCTAATTAAGTTAAAACCAGGTATGGCATCAGGGATTTTACAGAAAAGTTTATCAACATTCATGACATGCTGACATGAAACATAATATAAAGACATGTTCCTGATTTTAGCCCCCATCCATCAACAACCAATTGAATTTATTTCTCTAAACTGCCTACAGTTCATCTAAAGGCTCAACCATATTAGTTAATGCTATCGCAATTCTCAGCAATAGTGTTTCAATTGTTTTTCGGACATGGTGCAGCCCTGCTGCAAATCCATTCAAATAAGATGCCTGTTATTAGAAAACAGAGCTTCCCCTCATTTTGCATCAGTTCCTTCTATATCAACATTAAAATAGACACTTCATCAAAAAGCTCTTTCTAATCCTGCAAACAGCTTAGCAAAGTTAGACATATTACGTTTTTAAACCAGTTTCCACATCAGCTGGTGTCACCTGCCAATATACCAAATGCAAAAGACTGCCTAGATGCAGTGTTTGGTGGTGTCAACCATCCCCACTCTGCATATGTCGCCCTCAAGTACTACACCTGACGTGTGTATTTATTGGACATGAAACTAAAACTCATGTTATACGATGCGGAACGCTAAAAAACTACCAAGTAGAAAACTGTTCTTGAGAAAAAGCCAGAGCTCCCAGGTCAGCCTGCTGAAGAGCAGCTCTACATTAATGTTCCTCTCAGATTTAATAGGACATGTTTCTGAAGGAGAGCAGTCTTATCAGACTGGAGAGTGTGTAAATAATGACTGCTGTTCAGAACAGCAGGAATTCACAGTTGCTATAGTTCTCATTAGCTTTCTCACTAAAGGACAGCTGCCTCAGTCCCACTTAACTGACTCGAGTTATCAGTGGATCAGTCGATTTGAGGCATTTCCCATACAAGTTCCCAGTCTGACACTCATGATTTCCTCAGGTCTTACTTCTGCTGAAGCTGTCCTTCTCCTAAGCTAACAATAGCATGCTTACTCTCCAGTTTAAAGTGACTTGCTGTAAACTCAGCTTTTAACATTTTGACTAATTTTCAGTTCATGTGCAGACAAAACTACGTTTTCTATGACATAAACTCAACGATTTGCTTTGAGCATTGTACAATTTATTGGAAAGTGTTTCAGCTGCTCTCTGCTCAGCCCTCCCCTGCGCTGACAGCTTTCTGTCAAAGAGATCGTCCTGCAAAGACCAACCACATGACATAGGTAGTGAAAATTAGGGTTGCACAATCTTAAAAAGTTTTGCCATGGGGATAACCCTAAAGATTACTTGGAACATATCAAGTGCAACTAAACAGAAAACGAACGACTAGGGTTGAACCAGGACACAGAGGCATCTCAAAACAACTGAGTGGATGTAAATACTATGTTTAAAACTTAGCACAAAGTTTATGAAGTCAGTGGGTCATTAATTTATAATACTTTTGGAGGATGATTTTACTTTCTTTTCTGTGCATCACGTTTATTTTCTCAATAGTGATGTCTCATAGTGGGCCACTGAAACCCTTTTCAGACTATGCTAGTTCCTCTTCTAATCAGACAACCATAACAAAATTAACCTCAAACTGAGTAAGTGAAGCTATGTGTGTACGAAGATGAATGCAACCTAGTCACCATACTTATAAACTCACTTTTAGACGAGTCAGTCCAGTATAGGATTTAATTCCATCTTTTGACCCAATGTGCTGCTCAGAAGGGATTCATTTGACTCCAAAGATGTCAGGTTTGCTTATAACAATTGATCTCTCATTTTCTTCTGTTTCTTGAAACCTATGTGAGCAGACTGTGTCCAGGTAAAGATGTGGTTTTATAATGCAGGAGAAGCAACCAGCTCAGTTGGGCGTGGGGACGCAATACATGTGTGACTAAATCAGACTACAAAGTAGATAAATGAATTGTTAAAATGAGATCCACAGAGCAGATCCTCCTTGTACATAGTCACTTCTTCCCCTTGCTGGAGAATGAACTTCTGTTTTAAGGTTGTGCACTTGCCTGTATGATCTTAATTTTATTTACGACATCTTAAAGAGTTGTGTAAACTATAGAAACCCTGATTAGATGTGGTGGCTGTATGGTTTCTATCAGTTTATGCCCATGTTTAGTAAAACTTGACTCAAAGACAAGAGTTAAACAATTCTTACACTTAAACAATTATTTATATTTAAATCTTTCACAATTTCACCTTGGAAAAAGCCTTTTTTCTTTGTTTTGTATCAGACTACTCTGAAACATTTCCTTTACTAACTATAAGACTTATTTCTAGCCATCTTTTTTTGTTTTGGGTTTTATTTGTACACTGAATGGGAGACTCTTGAGGTAAAGGTGAAAATGTAAAATCATGGCTTTCACCACTGGTTGTGGGTGAGAAAATGTGAATGATGTAGCGATGAAAACCCAGGCGCCGAGCACGAAAGGCTGATCCAGGGACTGGAGTCGGTGTTTCCACTGGATAAACGCCGGTGTGCAGGCCAGGAGCTGGTTCCAGCAGGATCTCTCACTGGAATGGGAACACGGAGCTAAGACTGACAGAGTTCATGGCGCAGGGCAAGCACTCACCTTCATCTCTCCGGCTAGTCCAGGGATTCCAGCCCGACAGATTTCAGGTCACTGGAAGACAAAATGACAACATTAATAAAGCTGGCGCTGCCATGGGAAGTGGTCTGTCCCGAAAGAACATTTTAAGCTAACCAACTAGCCGCGCACTTGTGTTAGCTCGGGCATTCTTCGCCTTCTCAAAATTGCCCCCGCCCCCACTTTACCCGGATCAGTTCCCAAAACTTCTCCAGAAACGTTTACTTTGACCGATAGTGAAGTGGTGATCAGCGTGGGCCGCCGGGCTCTGTGGACGGCTCCGTGAGGGCGCAGGGCGACTGCAGCGCGGCCATCGAGAAGCCTTTTCACTTCCCGCTTCGCTCCCAGCGCCTCTGAGTCACGTCGCCATCACAGCTCGCCATGTCAGTTAGCTCGGCTATCTTTACCAAGCCCGCCTCTATCAAAGCTGCCCGACGAACTGCTGCTCGGTGGGAAAGTCCTGCCAAAGAGCCGAGCCTGAACCAAACAAAGTCCCAGTAGCAGGAGAACCGAGCGGGCTTCGCCCCGTCCTACTGCGTTGAGCGACATTTTAGCTAGCTGGCTACCAGGCGATTCAACTAGCCAGTTTGTCATCACGGCGCTTTAAACTGGATCCGAAGAAGGGCAGCCCCGACACGCGAGCACACGGCACGTTGTTTGGTTTCCGAATACACGCCAAGTTTTATACCGGAGAACCGATAATCTATGACAACGGCCGGAACGAAAACTGCCGGGAAGTTATTTATTTAATAAGCGGCTCGTCCACAAAGGCGCAGGAGCCTCACATTGCTTCACTGCCATTCACTTCACAGTCAGCCCCGTTCTGTAACAGGCATCCGGCCTCTCTACTGACAGAAACTCGCTCCTCCGAAGGCCTTCTATGAATTAATTTAGCGTTTAAAGTAAACTGTTATTAAGGTTTACACTACAAAGGGTTATTACTTACATTCACATTCGCCGTTGCTTCCTCTCTAGCTCGGGCTGCAAAAGCGATACACGGACAACAAGCTGTTGAGCCGCGAGCTGTGTTTCCCGGGACGTAATTGGCTGCATTGACAGCCGTAGTCACAATTCAGATATCCGATTGGTCGAGTGTTTCTCACATTTCCATAGGACGTACCGTAAGTGAGCTCGCCATTGGTCGATACGAACACGGCGCCACAAGGGAAATGACGACAGCTGCTAGGGGACTGTCCAATCACATGCGGTCTTAAATGAACAAGCTAAGTAATACAGAATAAGGAAGAGCTGATTGGACAAATACTTTTCGTTCCAGAACCGGCGGGTTATTATTGGTTGAGCGGTCTTCCTTGTTTGCAATAACGTCGTGGAAAGCCCATCCCATCTACGTGCTATAGATGTGCGCACTAAAGACAATCGGCATAAGCACGTCTTTCAAAAGACTCGTGTGGGATTAGTTAGTCCGTTCACTTTATTTTAAGATACACATGGGTCCATAGCAAACCTCTCTTAACGCATTCATGAATTTCTTCAGACGACCTTTGAAGACCGTCTGGTCCTAACGTCGCGTCAGTGACTCGCTAAAAAACGGCTGCAAACATTTAGGGTTTGCGCTTCTGGAACGACTCCATTATGATTCTATTCCGAATGTTGTCTCTGAATGCTACTTGGAGTCTGCACAGTAAGATCTCCGGGAAGAACGGCGGTTAGCCGTCGGCATCTGAAGCCTGATTGGTGGCGAGGTGGCGCTCAGAGCGGAACTTTGACGTCATAGGAAAACGTAGCAGTACCGGCCAGGGGGCATGTTGGCCCAGCGTGGATGTTATTCCTGATCCTGAACAGAGGTCCCGGTGTCCTTTTCACTAAGGACGCTAACGACATTTAGAGATGTTATTTAAATAGCGGATGTGTATGCTAGCACTTCTGGCATTTTAAAATGGTAATAAACAGTTCTTCAGATTTTCTGTAGGTCGTCCCACATCTGTGTTTGAACATTGGGTGCCTCACCCCATATTTTCAGCACAAACTATGGTCAACAATTCTGGTTGGTACTTGTACAACTGAGGTTTACATGTATAAAATAGTATTTTCCCCCAGCAAGATCGTTTTCAATAAGCTAGTTACTGGGGGTGTCAAACAGAATTTATCACCATTGAAGTTAACATTTGAGTCATTCAAAATTCATATACATTACACACCAAGCACTTATTTCTGTTCATTTTGATGATTCTAGCTTACAACTAATAAAACCCCACCGTTTCAGAAACGCAGATAAACGTTAATAAGGGATTTTTTAGTGCAGATATGTGGGCTTCCTGAACAGTATGTCCATGTCCTGTACAGTATCTGCACTAATACTTGGCTGGGACTGGTTATGCATGAATTACCGCATCAACACGGCAGTTCTAATGAGGTGTTCAGGAAGCCTAAATTGTTTTGATAGTGACCTTTAGCTCATCTGCATTCTTGGTTCTGGTGTCTCATCTTTCTCTTGACAACAGTCTGTAGGGTCTCTGTGTACTTTAAGTCATGGTGTTACCTTAGATCAGATTTTGGTACCTTTGGCAGTGTAGGCAGGGACCAAGTCCTACTGGAAAATAAAATCAGCATCTCTATACAGCTTGTCTGGAGAGGGAAGCATGAAGGGCTCTAAAACCTCCTGGTAGATGGCTGCATTGACTGTGGACTTCAGAAATCCTAGTGGACCACAAGCAGCAGCTGACATGGCACTCCAAACCATCACTGACTGTGGAAACTTCACTCTGGACTTCAGGCAACATGGATTATGGGTCTTCCCTCTCTTCCTCCAGACTCTGGAACCTTGATGTACTCTTGACCACTGAGCAACTGTTCAGTCTTTTTCTCCTTAACCCAGCTAAGGCTCGTCTGACGTCTCCAAAGGACATGACAGTTGTAACCCATGTCCAGGACCAGGATACATCTGAGCGTGGTTTCTCTTGAAGCTCTGACTCCAGGTTCAGTTCACACCTTTGTTCACCTCACAAAAACTATTAGATGGGTTTTGCTTCATGTAGAACTGCATAGTATTACAACCTTCACCACAATATCACTGCATTTAATATCTTAATTGCAGTATTTGGTAGGATGTAAAATATTTCCAATGTCATGTCTTCAAGTTCTGTGCATCTTTATGTTTAGGCCAGTAGAATGAATATTTACTACCTTTAATGGACTGGGGTGCTACAGCTCCGGGACAGTGAAGTGAACATTATGCAATGGTCAAAAAAGTTCCTAGTTTCAGCAGCCCATGACACGTTGCCCCACCATATCTTAGAAGAATTTAGGCATGTTTTGGTGTCTTAGAGGTATGGAAAACAAAGGAGATTCTTGTCTCATACCATAAACGGTGCTTGTTGGAAAATCCGGCAGCTTCTATTATCATGGTCCCATTTTTCTACATCACAGAAACCTAGCATTTTTACAGGGGTCAGAGCTTTCATGAGAGTCACTGTAATACTGGCCATGTTTACACTGTCATTTGGAGGTTGACAGAATGCTATATTAGTGGATGACTGGTCATATTCACATATACTTTCATGCTTGTTAACATAAATGCATCAAACTACCATTACTAGCTATTGAGAACCATCACTTTACCCTTTTTGGTCTTTTTGTAACAAAATGGGATCATATCTGGACAGGAAGGTGAGAAGTAATACTTGAAAGCTCCAACAGCAAAATTAGACACCCTGGACAGCTAACATTGATTCAATTTTATTATTTTTACAATTATAAATGCATGTTTATACCATGAAAGGTTTGGGGGACATAAGTTGTCATTTTAAGCCCCCCCCCTTCAAAGGCAACAAGCCCAATAATTAACCACAACTAGAAGGTTGGTAAGCCTTCTAGTTGTGGCTGTACAGGATGGAGCATCTCAGCCAAGACTAAGAGAGCCATGTAATGCAGGTGAGATATTGATGGTTCATATCCATTTAAAAGGTATAGTGGACAACTTTCTTTCAGCTTTGAGTTCCAGGGGGATCATGTATTTGTAGTGGTTGTCCCACGTGCCGATCATTGTGACGCGCTCATCAAAAGGCAATGTGCGTGCTCATTTCTTGCCAGTTTCTTCCTGCTGCGCACACACACTTCTGGTTAGCTTCGCTTTCAGCCATTCATTATAGCTCCAATCCTCTCACTATATACTTTGAAAATGGCTGAGTCCCAAGGAGCAAAAAGTTACTAGTTTATGAGAAGAAGGCTCCAGGAGACAGAAATAAGACCAGAGCATATAACCCCAGTTCCACTGGCTCATAATGGCCACACACCGCCCAGCTTCTGCTCACTTTCAATGTTTCAGCAGCAGTTTTTTTTTTTTTTTAAGGGCCAGCCTGGGTTCCTCTGGCTCAGCTGAGGACCAGGGTCAAACTGAGCTGACTCAAGAGGAGTTTTGAGTGAATGCACCTCTTTTCAGTGATTGCCCACAGCGGAGGAGAAATGAGGTTTTCTCATAGGAAGTCCAGAAAAACTAAAGAGCGACACATTAATATTAAGGACCACTACAGAGTGGGTCAAACCGGAATATAATTTTATTTTCAAACCATGAGCCACGTCTGAAGAGTACAAGAAAAAGGGACACTTCTGCTTTCTATACCCAGAGATGCATCAAACCAGTGGATTTATTGAGGCTCTCTCTCATTTTACACTGAAAGCTGTTATTGTCTCTGAAGTGTCCATCCATACACCTCTCATGGTACAAGACAACGTCTGTCTGCCTTTCCCTGCTGCCGGCCTCTCTTTCTGTATAAAGACTCAGAACTCCGTGCTTTCACATAGTTGCCCCGCTGAAAGTAGGTTGAGCTCGGCCAATGCCTCACAGTCTTACTGCTGACAGAGCAACCCGCAGCCTGGTAGTAAGAACACATTCAAACCGATAATCTCACTGCGTTTAAAAATCTTTTCAGCTATTAACGTGTTCTCACTCCTGCTATGGCTGAAGCAAAAGATCTAATATAAAGCTTTGAATTTTAACTGTGTCTGAAATCCCCTGGGCGGGGCAGCGGTTTGCTTCAGGAGCGCTGGCTACTCTACAGAAGCTCAAGCTTGTCAACGCGCTCACTGCTGCCCAAAGCCTGGGAGTCAGCGCATGATCAAACTGATAACAGTATTTTCTCTGCGGTTAAAGACTTTATTAACATGTCCTCCTGTCTCCTGCCATGACTGAAACAAAATCTCTCATATAAAAAGGTGTAAATATTAACTTTCCCTTGAAGAAGGAGCGGTTTGCCCCGGGAACCAGCAGCCGCTGCAGGGAGCTGGAAGTCGGCTGAGAGGCCTGAAGCCTGCAGGCTAAACGCCTCCACCTCTCCTCTTCTCTCTCAAACACAGTTTCAAAGCAGAGTTCAGTCAGGCTCTGCCTTGTTTCATCATTACATGTGGGATCCAGATATTTATCCTGGTGGATTACTCCTTAAAAGTATCCAAGACAATCTTGCATGTCAGCTATAGAAAAATTATTTTTTTTTTTTTATATTTTCCCCCCCCTGTTATTTATAATGATGTATTTTTGTCATTTACCATTTCTCACAGATTTCTTTAAATAGGGGACGGGGGGCTAAAGCGATGCCCAGGAGGTGTGTCCCTTTTCCAGACCTTTCTAGGCCGGTGGAATCGCTAAAACGGGCGAAGATAATCTGAGCGAGAAGAGCAGAGTAGGGCGGGCGAAAAAGAGCGGGCCAGTGGAACTGCGCCTTTTATGGGAGATTCTTTCACGCGATCCCCCTGAGGAGCAAAAGAAAACGTAAGACGGTCTTGCGCATTTATTAAAAAAGGAAATTGGCCGTTTCTTACTCACATTTCCAGAAAAATTGTCCACTAAACCTTTAAAATCAATTTTCCAGTTGTCTATCCAGAGGTTAATTAATTTATAAGACTGAAAATACAAAAGAGCACCAATAATTTACAGCAGATATTTCTACAGGGGGCAGGAATAAATAAAAAAATTAAACTGGATGGAACAAAGGACACAAGGAGGGAAAGAAAAGAAGTGTAGAAGAATGGAGTGGAGGTAGGACAAGGATGGAAGGAAGGGTACGACATAAGGAGGGGAAGAAGTATTGTCATAAGGAAGAAAGGACAAAAGGAGGATATAAGGGAGGAGAATTAATAAAAAAAAAAAATACTAGACAGAAAACAGAAAGGGATACAAGGAAGGTGGGAAAGAAATAATTAAACAATGAAAAAAGGAGTGAGGATGGACATGAGCAAGAACAGAAGGAACAAAAGGGAGGGTACAAGAAAGAAATTTAGGATACAAGAAAGTAGGTGATAAAGAAGGAAAGACACTAAGGAAACAAGGCAGTGCAAAACAAAGCAAGAGAAGAGGCTGCATCTGAAAATGGCTTTTGGGTAAGGACTCTTTAGCCAAAGCGGACGTGCATCAGCGTTCGCCATAAGTGTTATCCCAATAATGCAGCCAGTAAGGAAGGTGGTAGGAAAATGAGCCTGTGAGGTTATGGTCAGGGGTAGGGACTGCAGTGTTGCTTCTGCATGCATTAAACCAGCGGAGCGTTGCGTAGTGCAGTACAGGCGCTACGTAACAACTAGCGTTAGCTAATGTTGTCTGGAAGGTTTACAACTGCCCTGATGCACATTCATGCGCTTTACTGACCTTTCCATGTGTTACTATTAGCTTACAACATAGCACCTTTACTGAGCGTAACAAGCGGTCAATGTAACAATGTAACCATTACACTGAAATTCAATGGCAAGAACCCCGATTGCTCCTTTCACATTGGAACCCCGCAATGTCCCTTATCGGCGCTAAGGAGCTATAAGGAATCCCACAATCCATTTTGTGACATGATGTTTAGCCACAGCCCACCTCACGGAAATTAAGGAAGTTGTCCATAGAGCGCACAATTTGTATTTTTTCCCCGGAAGGCTGTAGGCTGAGGGACTCGAGTTACATATGGAAGGACCTTAAGGGGACTTATGTAAAATTGAACGTAGTCAGTTTAGGAGTCGCGTAGATATCTTTATATTCTGTTTGGGTCATATTTCTCAAGCCGATCAGTTTCCTGTGTTTTTATTGCGTTTTTTGAACATTTACTTTGTGGTATTTGCTGCATTTTTAGTTCTCTGAGCCATTTTGTTGCCAATGGATGAAGCTGAAGGATGCCAAAGCTACAAATGTACAAGTCAAAATGTTTGGTTGTTCATAACACCGCCCCACAGCATACTACAAAACGGCCAAATGGGTTGGAGTGGAACGCTCTGCGACCTGGAGGAGGGCGGGTATGAAGTGCCTCCTTTAGATTTAAAAAGACAGCACCAAAACAAATTGTTCTCAGACACCCCTCAGAACAAGGGCAAAAAGAGGGAATGTGAGGGTAAATTAACGATGGATTCAGACCAAAGCATTGCAGTTTTACTTTGAATAAACCAATGATTTCAATGTGAAAAAGAACCGAAAAGCATGATATGTCCCCTTTAAGGTAAAAAAGAGAAACTGGGAGGGAAAGAACACAGGAGGAAATGTAAGAAAAGACTCACAGACGTTTACCAGGCAGGTAGGACTACGTTTAGACAGTGGGATTAGGAATACAAGTGTTTTTCCAAGATTTTGTTTACTTTTTCCATACTTGAACTCAGAAAATACTGAAATCAAATTCCAGAATTTAACCTGGTTAAAAAAAAAAAAAAAAAATCAACTAGTGGAAGTAGAAACAAACCAATATGTAAAATCTTTGACTTTGTTGGTTTTATTATTTTCAGACAAAGAGCAAAACATCTGGTCAGGAGCTATATATAACCCCCCCCAGTAAAACCATTATTACCAGTTTCAGTACACAAGATGCAAAAACATATACCCCAGTTTCACACTATTCTGCCACAGAAGATCAGACAGAATCAGGATTTTGCTTTGCAGCTGTTCAGCTTTAGAAACTCAATGAGCCTTTATGCACAGGTTGTCCTGTGAGATGTCCAAGCCTTGGGTCAGTTTTACACCAAACACCATCAGAAGCAGTTGTAGTTTTTACTCTGATGACCGAGGCGCTGCTGGACCAGGACCAATTTGACCATGCTTACTTTCAGTTTGAGAGCAGTTCAGCGAGGCTGTCCCAGCAGTCCAGCCTTAGCAGCAAGAGCTTCGTTCTGCTGAATGTGATACTCCTGGAAGCGCATGGAGATCCGCTGAGTCATCTTTAGATACTTCTGCAGGCAGGACTCCGAGCAGCTTGACTGGAAGACAAAACAGGAACAAAGTAGATAAACAAAAAGGAAGTTACCTTGAGTTGGTGAAGAACAGTCCAAATATTCTGTTGAGTTGTTTCAGAAACAGGTTCACTGTTGTCCTCATGGGGCCACAAAGCAACAACTGTAAAGTTTATTCCACTTCCAAGAGGGACAAGGAGGGTGCTGATAATCCACCACTTCAACATTTCATACCAGACTTTTTCCATGTACAAAACGAAGTCCTGCAGGAGACCACGTGTCATTTTCTACCTGCCCTATGCTCAGTTCTGAGAAAGACATTTGCATTTAAGATCTGGAGAGTTTCCTGGCCACTACAGGTGTAACAATACACTGAAGGCACTATTTGTAACATACTTCTGTTATGATGCAGCTCAGAACAAAAGGAAATGTTAAATGCGGTACCGCGCACGTGACGTCACCGTCTCAAGAGCAACGCCCCTTTTGCCGCTTAGGTAGGGCATACAGGAGAGAAAGCACGGATAACCCAGCTATTACAAGCGCAACAGAACCAGCGATATGACCGACTTTACAGCCGTTAAACTTTCCCAAGACGATGTCCCAGACGCACGGTTTACTGGTCGCACTGTCGAAGAACACACCAACCTTCAGCTCAAACGATGGCTTGAGGTTCGAGGGCTTAAAAAGACTGGAAAACTGTCCGAGTTGATGAACGGTAAGCTTTGTTTTTTTTTCCTGCGCGGCGATCATGGCAGCGTCGGCCGTTTTTTTTTTGTTGTTGTTGTTGTTTGCAATCACCGTCCAGGAATGGGTATATGTTTAATGTTTGTCTCATTTGAAATGTTTTTGAGTAAGCCTGGTAGCAGGCTATCATGTTAGCGCCTGCTACCATGATAGCCTATATGTTGTCATGGTAGCAGGCGCTACTTTATTAACATGTCGGCCACCAAAATACTCTTACCTTGACTTGATGTCGCTGGAATTGGGTCAGGATGTTCTTCGGTTGTGCCCTTTCCTCCAACAAAATGCTTGCTACATATGTACTTGAATTTGGTAACTTTTTCCGGGTTGAACTGTTGTGTAGGCCGACCGCCCCGGTGTGCCAAGCGCACATTTCTCCTTGGCAGTCTTGAAGAAAACATCCTTCATATGCGGCCGATCAGCGTAACTCGAGTCGCTGTTGCCCGTTCCATAGCAACAATGTTTAAAAACCATGGTCTTAGATTTGGAAAAAGCAGTCGTTTACCGAGTAAAACCTAGGCTAACGCATGTCTCTTTTACAGCAAAACAACGGCGGCTTTCCGGAGTTTGCCCCACTGCGTACCACGTGATGTGACGTCATCGTGACGTTGTGTTTCTAAAAATAGCTTGCGCGCGGTACCCCATTGCTATGAGATTTTAGGTTAAAAGTACCCACCCACCTTTCGTCATCTTCCAAAATTATTTGTATCGCAGATGTTGCCATTCAAACTTTGTACTCTGCTTGCCCGAACATCCGGCCAACTCAAGCCGTTACTGGCCGCTTAAAAAACGTGACGTCATTCGCCATCAGTCTTATTTAGGGCTGGACGATAATTCAATAACAATATATATCGATCGATAGACGTGTGGCGCGATAGGAAAAAAACGGGTCGATAAAAGTTAGATAAAAACTGTTTTCCTTTCAGCCTATCATTTTAGTTGATGCTACAGTCACTACTTCCTCTCGACCAATCGTAAACTCGGACCTAGGACGCCGTCACAAAGTGCCGCCCTCTCAAACCACAACACAGAGCATGTTAATATGTCGTAGCAAGGAGCAGCGGGGGAAACGGTCCCAAAAGGGTTTTTTTACTAGTTCGCCAGTCTGACAGAAATAAACCAGTGAATTGTAAAACTTGCAAGGAACTGGTAACTGGTAACTGGAACTGGTTGTAGTAAAACCACTGACGGTTAACAGTGGAATTTGTGATGCAACTTATCTATTAATGAGTTGATCTAAAGTTGATTGATCTTATCGGTCGACTACAGATTAATGGATAAGCATACATTTTTCTAAAAACTTTAGTTTTCTCTTGTATCAAGAGGGTCTTTCCATAACATGAAGGTTTATTTTGACAATATGCTGAATTCTAAAAGACTCAAGAGTCAAACACTTCTTCATTATATTTTAATAGTTTATTGTGCCACCTGTATTAAATTAACCTGACCCTAGCCAGATGACTTTCGCTCCGCCTAGCTCCACTCACATCCATCTGGGACTGATCCATAGGAATTACCTTTACTGAAGGCTGGGCCTTATCAAAAATCCCTGCATATGATTGGATAAGCCACTTGTCTGTCATCTTTATCGACGTCCTATTTTAACCACTCACACCGAAGCCAACCCGTGACGCTGTGAGAGTGACGCAGGAAAAAACAAAACCTTTTTTTTTATGTGTTTGCGGTTCTAGTGGCACGCGTTTTATTGACAGTGAGCTGACAGGAAGAGGGTGAAAGACAGGCGGCAAAGCTCCGCGGGTCGGAGTCGATCCCGGGCCGACCGCGTCGAGGACTAAAGGCCTCCTAATATGGTTCACGCTAACCGCTCAGCCACGGGCGTGCCCGGGAAAACACGCTTCTCCACTACGTCACATCTATGAAACTCCAGCCCTGCGTCCCTATTGGCTAGACAATAAATTTGGTTGGAGAAATCACTCTATCGGAGAGGTCCCAGATGGATGTGAGTGGAGCTAGGCGGAACTAAATTCAGCTGGCTAGGGTCTGGTTAGTATTAAATACTAAAACTGTGTTTTTCTCACATTATTGAACTTGGACATATTTGTAAAATATAAAAC